>NC_085050.1:6340833-6640833 GCF_963662255.1 Cinclus cinclus
CAAAGCTTAACAGAGGGTCAACAATGTATATTGAAGTATACCAGCTCAGTTCAATTACACATATAGTTACAGTATTGTCTTTGCAACTGTTATTTCAGCAAAAATTGATTTGGTTACAAGTAATCATTTACTGAACAGAAGAGGTAAGTACTAGCAAAACATTCCATGCTTCATTTTAACCATTTCTCAGCTGTTAGATTGAAGTCCACCTCGTAAATTCCTCACACCTCAACACAATTCAAATTTTTTTAGTGAATTGCTAACATATGGATTTTAATTTATTCATCCTCTTAATGTAACAGAAATGTTATTCAGTTACAAAGTTTACTTTTACTCACCCATACGTCCATCCTGTGGTGGAGTTATTACTGATAATCTTGTTGGACCAGTTGGTGTCTCCAGCTAAATGAATGGCAAATCATTAACCACAGTGTAATAAGTATATGAATCACTAAGACATTTTAAGCAATAGGTGTCACATTTTTGAAGTCTACAGAGCCTGCAGATTTCCAGAACTCTCTGCCGTCAGTTTCCCTCATAGCACTAAAACGCAAAACCTAAGAATTAAGTTAGTGTTTTTAAAGATCTATGGGCAGGTGGGAAACACATGTATTATAGCTTTATTATAATCTATCACATTCAGATAAGAAGCGTTAGAGTCATTCTCACTATTTTCTGTGCTGAGACTCCATTTACAAGCTAGCAGCTCTTCCTGGATGTTACCTCTCCTATCTAGCATACCAACACCATGAAAAGCTCCTGCCTTCATTCTTACAATAGCAATATCACTCAAAACCTGCAATTCCTTACTCAGGTAGCAGAGCCTAGATGGTGCTTTCAGACCACTGACATTTTTGTAATATTGGGATTTTAAGAATTTGTCATTTACTTTGGCATCACAAGTTTAAAAGCCTGTATTTGGCATGTGGAGAATGTAATTCCAGAAATCAATTTTGTGATTTATTTCCTTTTGCTTTCTTTTGGGGAGCATCTGACTTCTACCCTGCACCAAGCATATATGAGATCATCATGCACATGAGAATGGTTTTGAATGGGATGGGGAGAGAATCCTATTTTTTGCAGCATTAACAGAATAGGAGAAATCAAAAGGATATATGTGTGTAACTATACATAAACATATATTAAAAAAACCCACTTACTTTCCTCATTGGTGAAGGTATAGGATCAATTTCCATTGCCTCAATCCTTGCAAGAAAGGTCAAAGTAAGTATGACATTGTAATAAAAAGAACATTTTCATTATAAAGACTAAAATTATGTTAGAGTCTAATGTTAAATTTGACTAGTAATGGAAAAGCATAATACATAATGCATAAGATACATAAGTATTTTGGACTTATTCCAAAACACTCCAGCAGTAAGAAAAACCTATTCATCGATTCTGAGCTTTGGTTTAGACATTTATGGAGAAAGTTATTTTATGATTAGCATTGTTATTTTTCTATCTGTCTGAGTAAGTATGCATATTTGTCATTTGTATCTGCAACAAGAGCACTCTGAATCTCTGTTTTTTTGTAGAAAAGAAAGTCACAATCAAAGGTATAGAAATACCTTAGCTTGAGCAAGCTGTATATTCATTTTACTTAAAATTAAATGAGCCTTACTGGACTGGCTCATCCCATCTAACCTGAGACAACTACAGTGTACATATAGGTGTCTGTACAATAAATTTAGTTTTTCTCTATGGTAAATGGAGATTAAGTATCTCACTAATCTATCTATCTATCTATCTAGCCAGCTGGCTATTCATCCAAAAGTACTTTAGAATGAGGTGCATCATGCCTTATATTCCTTTCCAGTAACCACCATCCATACAACTGTAATGTACACTTGGATAGATAATACTTTCCTAAGCTCTTTTGTAGTTGAACAGTTTTCAAGAACAAAACACAAAATCAGAAAATATTTTAAAGTCACCACAAAAAGGTTACTTTCCGTATAAAATATCAGTTAAGATTTTAACTGAAAATTAACAAATTTGTACCTACGTTTCAGAAGTGGAAGGACGACTCGAATGAAGAGAATTTGAAGAATAAACATTCTGTTTTCTTGAAGGAACTGAAATAATTAAGAAATTTAATATTAGAACACACCTATATCCAGTGACAGGTATTCCATAGTTAATATTTTAAACCAACACTTCTTACTGGAAAATGGATTTCTGCTTGTACTGGAAAATGGCAGAGGTGTAGTTTTTTCAGGAGGTTTCACACTACAGGGGAAAGAAGAAACAACAGATACAAACTGAAGGCCAGTTTGATTAGTTCACATGTCTAACTTGTCAATGAAGTATAAAATCAAAGTTTTTTATCCAACAGTAGCAGGTTTTAACATGACACTCTTTGCCATGAAGCAAAGTAAGAATTTATTTGGTAAAGCTCTGAACTTGCTCTTTATATCATAATATTTGCAGTGCTCATTATAAACCAAACAATATCAAATTTAGCACAACATTATGGCAAAGTACTTTAGAGAACAAAATACATTAAACTACAACTATTAACTACAGCTATGTCCAAAATTAATTTCATTTCATGAAATTATACATTTACCAAACTTTAAGAAATCTAGTTATCAAATGAAATGTTGCCATTTTCATGCTATTCAACAACAACTTCATAAAACTGGTACCTTTGACAAGAATCATAAATAGGAGGAATATGTTTACTAGGCAAGCAAGAAGAGGACCTAGGACACTTCTCTCTTGGTAGAACTCAAAAAAGAATTCTAAAATTCAGTAAGAACTCTGCCATTGATATAATCAAGATGCTGTTTATTTGAGATGCACACAAGAAAGCAGAGGCACTCAGTAAGAATATATAAACTGCAATAATCTACCATATACAGAATTTCCTTTAGGTTTTTTTTTTTTCTGTTACTTTACACCAAGCAGCCTGAGAGAGCAAAATAGAGTATTATGTGCATTTAAGAGTCAAGGGAAACTGTACTGAAAAGACCCAAAAAAACAAAGAAAAGGAATAAAGATCAAAAAATCTGTGCAATTAAAATGCTGGTTTCAAGAACTGGTTTTTTTACTGAGATTTCAATAACAATTTTGGCTTTATGTTGGAAGTAAGATGAAAAGATGAAGGTATATCAGGCATTGAGCAGGGGGATGAGGATGAGCAACCTTGTGGCTACCACTTTGAAACATTTGAGAAAAAAGACTGATCAAGGTGAGACAAGAATTTAATTTTTACTAGAAATAGAGAAGATGACAACAACCATGTTACAAAACTCTGATAACTTAACAAATGGGCTAAGATGCCAGGAAAGGTTTCATAGTACTTTCCAGACTGATGCTATAAAGTCCATTTAAAAATACACAAACATGGTTATGTAACTGCAAATAAGAATTTAAAACTGAGTATCTATGCAATAGACTTTACTGAAAGTTCATTTTTAGTGTTAACTACTGAGTTGAATTTTAAAAGAAAAGTATTTCTTCCTGACAGGGCTGATTATTGTGAATAAAATGGATCTGATGTCAGAAATTATTATGCATATATCTGTAAAAACATATGAGAAAGGCAAAAAAACCATGAACTTTTTATGGTTTGATCAATTAAACTTACTGTTGTCTGATTACAGTTACTTTTGCTGCATTAAACCTCTTACCATTGCATCTGTTGCATTTGTTGTGTTACTTTCTTGAGAGACTCTTCCAGCTTTGCTATCTGTGAGATAATCATAGATTTAAACAAAGCCTATTTGTGTGATATACAGCTTCATTTTCATCCAGCTAGTATTCTAAAGTGTTGAAAGGCTGCTTTCTATTTGGTTTAATCTTAAGACATCACAGCTATTCCAGATTTATTGGAGCTGTTATGGCTGTGTTATGGATCATTAAACAGTCAGTCTGGAAGAGATATGCTTCTTTTTGGCAGTTAAAGACTTAGTTTGATTACCTTTTCTTAAGTGTGCTGGTAATACTGGATAAATGAATACTAGAAAAAGTGCTTAAAATAGTTTTCTTTTCTTTTGCTTCCTACTTTCCATATCTGATACAAAAGCTTTGTTATGGTTAATATGGAGTTATCTGAAAAAGCCACCAATAAATGTAAAAAATAACATGTTCCTGTATTTCTCACTTCAGGTTCAAAATGTGTTCAGTTCATTACAGTACCTATTTTTGTAAGCCTAATTGAAAAGTTTTTTCTACTCTGCTAGGGACACAACCAGAAATATCTCCATCAAAGAATGTTATGAGCTGGTAAAATTGAAGAATATTAAGGTCAAGAACACTAGGTCAGCTCTGTATTATGTGCATTTTTACAGTCTTTCATTATGTGAATATATATTTTATGAAGGACGCAAAAATTTACTCAATAGCCTCAATACTGCACCTATACTTTATCCTTAATTTCTTAATTATGTGATCTTAATCCTTCACACTGTTCATATTTTGATTTGAAGGCAAATCAAATTAATTTGCTTCTTAACTTTTCATGTTTCTCAAACTATTATTTGCGTCCTTTGTTAAAATTACCTGATTTATAAAATCATACTGTTTGTGGGAGACATATGCTCTTTTTGCAGATGCAAAACTCTGCAAAGTTATTAAAGAAAAAAAATGTCATTTTTGTAAGCTCTGGCCTTTGGTATTCTGTTTTCTTCTTCCTAATGAGAGCTAGGTTTGATTAATAAAGGGACCAGTCAGGATGAATGGAGTTTACCCTGTCACTCTGGTAATCTAGGACTGGGTAATTTTTAGACGAAAGTACCTTGAAGAAGGTGAGTAACTATTTGATTTTCAGCATTTTGGGATCCTAGCATAACAGGGCATTGAGACCTGCCAGGAATATGGACAACAAGCACCCACCATCACCTGCAATACCTGCACAACTAACAAAAACAGCAACAAAGCAGTTTAATGAAGACCATGAGACAGTGACAAGGATGACAAACTAGAAATAAGGAAGGGGATCTGAAACAAGACAGCCAAGCATGGGAAACTGGAATGGTGTTTAATACAACCAGACTCTCCTGACCCTGATCCAATGCAAGCAGTTTTAACATACTAACAATACACAGAAAGGGCAAAACAACAACAAACCCACACAAACAGTGTGCCATTGAAGCAGCAACCTGTTCAACCATTAGCCTTTCAACTGTTTTGGTAGTGTCACCTGAACACCTTCCTTAGGTCAAGCGCCATCCCCGAGTACTCTACAAACACTGCAGAGTGAATTTCTCAACAGTAAACAACTTTTTAAATTCCATTACAAAGTATCAAAACTCTCCACAGATTCTTTGGAGATAACACCTCTATTTATGCTGAATTCTATTAAAATATTTATTTTATTTTGTCTACAGGTTTCAGTTTAACCATCTGGAATTGGTACAACAGATTAGAAGGGGGATGAAATCAGGATTCCTCCCTGGCCAGGCTTTAAAAGCAGAAGGGCAGGAACTAAAAGAATTACACACACCACAGTACACTACAAGTGATCCCAAAATGCATTCACGGAAAAGAGGGAAGAATGGCCCACAGAGCACCTAATTTTCCAAACTTTAGAAAATTGCCATGTCCAATCCATGACAATCATACCAGAAACTCTCCTCACACATGAAATGCCCAACTAAGCTTTTCTCTGTCATTTCACATGTGAGGTACCCACTCACAGGTCAAGTCACCAATACTGCCAAGTAGCTTTAGGCAACATCCCATGTCCTTAGAAATAAAAGAAACATCCAGATATTTAATAAAATATTTAGAAGTAGCTGAAAAGTGAAAAGGAAATCTGCCTTCCAATATACAAAGGAAGAAATGCAGTACCTGTTTTCCACAGAACACTTCTGTCCTTCACATTGAACTATCCCAAATTCAGGGTGTAAGCCTCTAGGCTTGTTCCCCATTGCTTAAGCTTCTCATTTATTTGGTCAACTACAGTCTTCTTTTCCTCTGGGCTTATCCTCTCGCACCCATCTCTTCCTACCTCTTCCACTTTCCCCTCTATACAGTGAACTGGTTTCTTTCCTCCTGGCCCTTTGAATCTCCATTTAATCTTTACCATCTCACAACCAGAATATTTTATTATAAATAGTCACCAGAATTAATAGAGTTGTCACAGATTTTAAACAATTAAAAACTGTTATTTATAATGACAGTAATGAGTCAATCCTGATAAATTCTAAGTATTTCAACAAAAGATTAATATAGTTTCTAAAAATAAACCAAAGTAACAAGACAAACATAAACAAAACCCTAGAAAATCACAATTAGACTTACCTTTTGTTTGTGGTATGTAACTAAATGCTTATGGTATTTTCCTTGAAACTGTGAAACCTAAAAATAAATAGGGTTTTATCAAGCTTCACATAATTACATTTATGCACCTCAGCAAAAAAATGATGGAAAAAATCTATTTCATAGTATGCAAAGTTTTCTGTCTATTAATAGGCAACTAACATATCTTCTCTAAAGCCTCTTAAAAAAAATCCCGAACTATTCTAAGTTATTAACACTGATAGACAAAGTCTTATAAAGTTAATTTAATCCAATATGACCTACAGTAGAGGTAGTAGATTTATTTCACTGAAGTTATATTTTAACACTACATTCAATAAAAAGGCAAAGACATTAGAAAACCAGTTCAGCTGCAGTGTTTCTTATTCATCAGCACTAAGCAAACACATAAAATTAATGGCAACATAAAAAGAAATGTATCTTACTGGCAATTATAATATGCCTTGTAAAAATACCCTGTTAATTAAAAAATAATTGTTAGACACACTGTCTGGTGATGTGTAAGTACTTCTTGTGTCCAAATGAGGATCATAAACCATGACAAGTTAAAAGTGAAAATGACAAGGTAGGCAAGACAAGAGCTTGAGGAACAAATTACCCTAGGCAGTAACTTCTAATAAATCCTTCTTCTCACATGTAAGAAAACTGCCAGAAAATCTGTAGGAACAGAGACAACCAAGAAGAAACACTCTGAGAATAAAAACCCCTAAAGGAGTATCCAGCTTAAATGGTTACTTTTTATCCCCTGTGGAAGAAGCTGGGAGGTTTCCATTGATTGAAAACTCTTCAAAGGATCAGGCCTGTCTTTGGAACAACTGATGGAAGAAATATCCACTTAGAAAGCAATGGCTCTGAGCTGCCTCCACTCACTCGGAAGTGAGTTCTTAGGCCTAGGAGAAACCTGATTTTGTCAGTTTAGTGCTCAGTACCAGCCAAAAAGTAAATCAGATCTTACCAGTGGTTTAAAATGAAATCGGGGACATCATCATTCCCCTTTAAAAATTGCATGCTCCTATAGCCTGAGTCTGCTTAAGATCTCAGAAAGGACAGAGTAGGTCTGAAAACAGCTCAAATTAATCACATGTATGCAGGAACTTCAGTAAAAGAATGATCACATAGAATATGAGCCTTCATGGCTGAAAAAAAGACAGCTGAGGAAGGGATGCATCAGCAGTCTTAAAACTAATGATTAGCACAGATGTAGTGCATGACAATGGATACTTTTTCCTCCAGAATCAGATTCAAGAGTAAGAAATGAAACTAACAGGTTAAAAGGAGGCCTGTGGACCTCCCTTCCCTAATATGAGACGTATGGTAAAATTCAGGAAATAACCTGACAATTATGTGAGGAAAAATATCCACCACAGGCCTCTAAATGCAGAGGACCAACCCCACCCTGAGAAAATCCTGTGTCACAAGCTGTTGAAAGCTGGGAGGCTCTTCTGAAGGTGCATCACTATCTCCAGCTGCTTGCCTAAGCACCCACACATGTGACAATATATTAAGATTAGACAAGAGATTAGATAAGAAGCTCTTCCACCTTTTGATGCTGGGACAAGCTCTGAACATACCACAATGCCTTCACTACACTTCAATATGTTCCCAACACGTTACCTTAGGCTACAGAAAACCTACCTCAACCTTGAGAGACTGAGCTCTGTTTTTTCCTTCATCACATTATGGAAGTTTGTATTCCCATGTGATTAGAGGTGTGGCTCCCTGCAGTTCCATTTACGGAGTAACTGGTGATCCTGCTCTAAAAAAGTGGGTATGGCAGGACACAGGAAGGCTTCACATTTACCTTGTGCCACTTCTGCATCTGAAGAGGAGCACTGCTCAGGAAAGGCCAAGTTCAGCTTTGGAAAAGTGTGTGAAGGCTGGGGTAGAGCAAATGTGAATCCATGACCATTGCTGGAGAAAACAGGCAATATTCCCTAGGTTATTCTTCTGGATCAGGAAGCTCACCCAAAGATCAGCAAGCCCCAGCCCAAGGAGGTGAGAACAGACAATGAGGGCTGCAGCTGGGCCCAGGGACAATGTGCTACCGGAGTGTTGAAACTGCTGCTGAAATGCCCTGCAAGAGAGACAAGGCCACAAAGTCCCAAAGCCAAGCTGAGGAGACACAGAAAATGAGGAGGAAATGAGAGTTTGTATACACTCATTTAACCCAGACAGCTACTGAAGTTCTTGATGGGAAACTAAGTCTGAAGAAAGAAATCCTATGTAGAATTCAGAAAAAAGCAGGAGGAAAATGACCTTGGAATCATTTACGGCAATCTTTCTGGGGAAAAAAAAACACAAGCAAACCAAAAAAGCCAAATAAAAAAAAAAAGAAACAAAACCAAAAAAAAAAAACAAACAAACCAAACCCAAAAAACTAGGTGTGTTTTGATTAAAAAAAGAAAAAAAAATTAAAAAGGGAGAGAGAGCACAGTCAGCTCAGGACTGTAGCCAGCTCAGGTTTTCACTGTGTAACTTTTTATTGCTATAATTAAGGCACATTATCTGGGCACGTTTAAGCTTCTGGCAGATCTAACTTTTCATTGCATGGTACTGAAAGTGATTTTACACCATTAAAATAACCAAACTAGTGGTTCTTGGAGAGAGTTTGAAAACATAAGCAGTGACCATAACGAATAATTCATGTCTCCTTAAGAACTTAGAAACTGTGGAATTAAGAAAGTAAATATAGTAATGGGTATACATTCATTTTCAAGCATTCACTCATACACTTTTCCCATTCACATAAAAATCAGTAGGAGTTGCTGATTATTTTATGGAGTTAGAAAGTTTCAAGGCAGATTCACCTGTGATATTTCTTTTGAATATCTCTTGCCTAACACATCTACTTGCATGAACAGTGATTGAATATCAGGACGTGTCTATGAAGAAACGAAAATATACCGAGGTTAGCATTTTTATTAGCAAGTCATATTAAATAAAGTCTTTTGTAAAATGTTTCTTAAATTGACTGGTGTATATAAATTAAAAAACCTGAGAGATCAGAGAAGGATAATGCAGAAATTGAAAATAAGCCTAGTTTTCTTTAATGGCCTTATCAACCATCTGGAAAGCATTGGGCTTTTGTTTAAATATATTACCCACATATAATCAAGTATTGTGATTAAGATAGTACCAGTGTCCAGAGGACATTCAAGGAGGATGCCGTGGCCCCTGGAAGAGGCACTGAACTCACACCAACATCCAGGTTTCTGGCAGCCCTTTTCCAGGATTTTCAGTTCTCACCACACCCAGCCACATGGATGTATCCTACAATCAGGTTTTTTTCAAAGTCCTTTTTCAGAATACTCCCAGTGCTGACTGGGATCCCTTTATCTCTCCCTGCCCATTGGGCAGCAGAATATTGTCCTAGAATAAGAAAAGAGGCCTAAAGTAATTGCTGAATTTTTAAAGTGTTGTATGGCTCGTGTGTTTTAATCGGAGATCATGATGTAGCCTCACAAATGGCCACCCGTGCTTTTAAAAAATGTTGAGTAAGTACTCCATACCTAAGCCATCATTGTAATAAAAATTTCTTTGTTACTTATGGTGAGGAAAAAAATGTTTCAAAATATAAAGGAAATTTCAGAATTATAGTGACATTTGGACATCTATCCAAATCTACAAAGCAGTGTAGATAACTTAGTTGTTACTTTAATCCAGAATACACATATTCCTATCTGTTCATAAGAAAACCAAAAAAAATACAACCCCAAAACAGTTATACTACTTATAGAACTATGTTAAAATAGTTAAACAGCTTTTGAAAACAATGAATTTAAGGGAAAAAAAGCTACCAGTAAACTGGATGGTTCTCTTTGATGTACTCTGATTGCATAAGAAATGGAAGGCTTACAACTACCCCAAATTTGAATAAATGACCAAAAAAAATGCTTCGCCTTAAACAAGAGAAAGCTGTCCCAGAAAGAAGGCAGCCTTCATGTAAGGAACCAGCTTTCAAAATCCAGTAAAAAAGAACTGAAACTGCTGTAGGAAAAACCTAAATTACTCACAGGAATATTGAAAATCTCAAAAAGCTTTAAAAAAATAGGAAGATTTTTAAAAGGCGAATTATTAAAAAAATAAGAACTGGGCCACCTGTGAATGAAGCATAAGTTTTCTGGGATACTAAGAAAGAAGAAGGGTAAGTGCAGTCAATTAAATTAAAAATAGTGCATGGAAATAAAAAAGGATTGGGCTTTGCTCCACTTTGAAATACACAAGCATCCAGAAAAATAGTGCCTTTATCTACACCAAAAATACCTTAACACTAGCATAAAGTCAAATATCCAAGATTAAGCAACAGCCAAAACCTATTTTCAATGTGTGCCTAAATTATGTCTTTTTAACAATAAAGGGAAATTGAGTCTCTTATGTATGAAAACTAATTGTGCAAGGAGCTAAATTATCAACTTGGATTTGCAATAGATTTATGCCTTCTGTTTCCCATAGTGTGACATCAGCTACTGGAATGTCCTGTGCAGCAATTGATGATGGCCTGCACTGTTTGCTCACTGCAGAGCTGTGCATGCTTCAGGAAAACTGCTTTTCCTTGCTTTCACCAGCTACTAATTTTTACAGAACTCACAGAAGGTAATTAACTGTTTCGGAGACTTCTTCTGCAATTTTGAATTTGGTTGACATTAGCCAAAGTATTCCAAAAGTTCCAGCTGACAGATGCAGAAACGCAGACACACAGCACAGTTGACCTATCTATGGTATTTCAGTATAGAAAATATAAAAAACACAATAATATTCCATCTTGAAAACTTAAGATATTCATAAAAATACATTCAGCTTCTTTAAATGAAATGCATTTAAAGCTCTTGATATCTATTTAGGGTTCTATTAAACCAATGACCTTGGTTTAAGAAACTATCAGATTTGAAAAAAACCCAACCAGTTTCATGCTGATGCAGAAACTCTTTCAAATAAAGACTTGTATAACACTGTTTGCATCTTATCTGCTGCATGGAGGAGTAGCAGATGTTCCTATGGCACTCTGAAATACCAAACAGGCAGCTTCTGATTTATCATAACACTTAACCATCCTCTGGGGAAAGGCAAGTGGGGATCACGAGACACAGAAGGAAGACATAAAGGTGACAAGAATGCATTACTGTAAAGATGAGAATGTTTAATGTGTACATGTTGATTACCCTAACATACAATTTAATTAGGAGTTCTAACACATTTATAGGACCTCCTCCTCATTGGGAATTCTTCCATAGCATCAAGCTCATAAAGCTTACCAGATATATTTCCACTCAGGTTCCTGAATTATAGAGCCATGACTTTTTTTACATGCATCTTTAATTATCATTCCAATCATTTTATCTGTTCTTAATCAAGGATAAGCAATCATCATTAATGCCTTTTTTAAAGAAAACTGTAATTTGCTTCCTTTCAGCCCTCCAGAGCAATGGCAGATTCTAATGAAACATTTAATATTTTTGCTAGTATCCCAATCATTGCTTTTGTCAATTCCTTCAGTGTTTTTGAAGTAAATTACCAAGTTCTGCTGAAATGGTGCAATTTAAGACTGATGCAACTTAAAAATTACCATTGTTTTGAGTAAAGTGTTGGACAAGATGTCCTTCAGAGGTCCCTAACAACTTAAATTATTCTTTGCAGCAACAATAGGTTGATATTGAAAGCATATTAAAATATGCCCTTTAAAATTTTTATAAAGGGCTTTTTGATAATTTTTCATATTTGATTACTGTGTGCATCATTCCTTTGTATTATAATTGCATTTGTTGTTTTGTTGTAATTTTTTTTAGTAGCATCATCTTCTTCAATGTGCAAGATTTCTAGGAGCCCTTCATGTTTAGCTATATTGAATTTTCTTAAATGTTTTTAGTGTTTCTCTTTTATCCTTCTAAGACATTGTCTCTTAGTTAGGCGTCAGTCTACAAAAACATGAATGTTTTCACAATCTATTTATGAAATCAGATAAAGAGAAGATTGCTCCTGGGAGAAATGAAAAAAATTAAATATTCCTAATGATTAACTGAGAAAGGGAATTAAAAGCTTTTAATTCTCCAGTGAATTACAAGAATTCCCAATAATATTTCAAACCCTTTCTTAATCACACAGCCACAAGGAAAACAGTTAAGCTTAAGAGAAAACACAAAAAAAAAAACTAATCCACTTGAAAACACTGCTGAGCCATCATGCAGGTTTTCAATTCAGTCCATTACATGAAATAATTCATTACAGTTCATTTTCTGTGATGCACAAATGCCAAAATCAACACACATTTTTCCATATTTTGAAAGTAGTCACTGATGTTACAAAGTAACCAACCATATTTCTTGAAAAGTTTAGAATTATTTACAGTTTAGCAGCACCTGAAAACCTAAAAAGTTTCCAAAGGCTTTAACTTGAAGGAATACATACACCACAAATCTGAGCTGTCTCGTGCCTAAGTATCTAAGTTTAGCAACCTATTATCAGTAAATATTCATGTCACAGTTGGCAAAAACAAAAAAAAGGAAGCATTTTTTAATGTAAATAGTTTAACTGTTAAGCAAATCACAGATAAACATAATGCAACAGAAGGAAAGCTTGATTTACCTCTTTTGAAAGGACTAAGGTACGACAAGCACTTCTACAGATCAAACATTCATCTTTTTTGCCTGTAAGGTGAAGACACATTTAAAATATAGATCAAACTGAATATATATTGAATATATTGCAAATAGAATGTGATGCCTAAACCTCTGGAGTCTGTGGAGGAAATCTGCAGGTTATACAAGAAGTATGAATAAACATTAATAAAGAATCTGATTCTATAACTATTACACAGAGCTGCACAGGAAAAATGTGTGTGAATGTCATCAGGCCTTACTCCTGTAAATAAGCATTCATGTAAATGATTTTATGAATATCATTAGTGTCACAGAATGCAGGTGACTTTTAGTTCCCTTGATTTAAATAGGACTACTTGCCTGGTTTAATTAAATGTATGCTTAAGTGCACTAATGACTTACAGTCAATCTGATATATGGCTTTTTCAACTGGGGCACAGTTGGGTTCTCCCAAGAAAAGAAATGACACCCAAATGTCAAGGAATAAATAATTTTACCTTTTGAATTCCTCCAGTGAGAAAACAGTAGAATTACTTTTTAAAACTTTATGACTTTTGAACTCTTTGATTATCTGCAAATCTATTAGAAAATACCTACAATGAATGAACACTATTTCAATATATATAATTGATAATTTTGATAGCTTCTGCCTTTCTGAAGGTTCTAAGGATCAATGTTTACAAACATCTTTAAATACATTTTAAACCTTGTATTGTCATTACTACTGAATTCACAGCAAAAAGACAATCTCTCAAACGTTTTTCTGCCAAACTTTATTAAGAGCAGAAAGGGAAGATGTTGTTCATGTTCTAGGAGCCTGCAAGCTGTAGAGGCTGCATTTCATGATCCTCTATCCTCAATAGCAACCCTGTGAAAACACCTAGTCAAAAGTCTTTAGTTCTGAAACACAGATTGATCATTTCTTCTGCGTGCCCTTACAAAAACCAGGATATTTAGCATGATGTGAAAGGGAAAAGCATTGATATTTGTCTGCTGCATTTTTTCTTTGGAAAAACAATTTCATTACTCCTCTGTTTTTCCCACCTATCTTTGTCCAAGAACATCGCAGGAGTCCCAGAATGCGAGTCTGGAATTACACATAATACAAGAGCTTCAAAACATCACCTCCAATCTTCCCTCATGCTGCTGAAAGTTTACAGGAACAATACTGACCCTTAAAACTTATTTAGACTACTTCCAAAACCTACCCTAAACAAATCCTATTTTACTTTAATTGCTCTTTCACTAAGGAAAAAAACATTATTTTTCCCAGATTAGCCAGAGCAGAAGACCATCTATTTGTGGGGCTTTTTTACAAAATTATGGATAATAAGCATCCAAAATCCAGTTTTATAAAGCCTCCGTTGCCTGTGCCTAAGGCTTGCCCTCAAAGCCACATCCACCTGGAGGTGGACTCAGATGGGTTTTACCGTTCAAAGCAAATCAACAGCAACGATTGGAGAGGCTTATCATTTATTACTTATTCGAAAAAGTGCCCAGGGCTTTCTTTTTTTTCCACAGCGGGTCAGAAACACCAACGCTGGGGGCGGACGTGCGCGCACGCCAGCACAGCCCGCCCTGCCGGGCGCGCCCCAGCAGCGATCCATTACCTTTCTGCAGGCAAACCTCACAGAAAACGTGGCCGCAGCTGGTGATGAAGAACCGAGGCGTGGGGCTGCGGGGCTCGCACAGGCAGGAGTTGCAGAACACGGCCATGGCCATGGCCATAGCGCGGCAGAGCGGCAGAGCCCCAGAGCCCCCCGCCCTCACGCTGGGCCCCGCGGGCGCGCGCCCGCCATGTGCCGCCCGCTGAGGGAGCGCTGAGGGCAGCGCGGCCCGCGCCCCTCCCGGCGGGGCCTCAGAGCGACGGAGCTCGGTCCTCTCACATTTCCCCCCCACCCCCCCAAAAAAAAAAAAAAAAAAAATTGTGTTTTCTGGCCTCTCACTACAAAAGTGCAGCGATGCGGACACAAAGAAGTTCCCCCTGCCGTCCCTAAACGTGGGGAACTGAACTGCACCCACAGCGCTCCGGGCAGGGCCTTCAGCAGGAGCCCCGCCCTGCTCACTCCTCCCGCGTCAGCGGATGGGGGAAAAACCCCAAACAACTACAGAAACAAACAGCAACAACAAAAAAACAAACAATCAAAAAAATTAAAAAAAAACAGGGAAAATAATTGTGGATTTCACTATTTTATGCAAGAATCCAGGAAATTTCTTAATTCGCTATCACAGGTTTGCTATAGCATCATCTGTTGTGGGAAAAGAGCAAAACAAGGAGATTTGATATTCATTTCTTAGATAAAATTAAAAAAAAAATAGGACCCCATTGCTTGCTAGTGTCAATGAAAATTTTAGGGAGCCAGTCCCTTACAGAGCTAGTTGCATTGCAGGCTATGACAGAGCCACAAACTGCACAGGAATCTTTTAACTTCACAAAGGCTTCTGCCCCCAAAGTGCTTCCCAAAGGAGCTGTGAGTCAGCTTCTGCTTCATGGAGTTAATTAAAAATCTTGAAGGAGGTTGAAAACATTTCATAAAAGCAAAGATGATGATGATGATACGATGATTATTATTATTAATAATAATAATTATAGTAATACCAGTAGTAGTAGCAAAGATTTAAGCAATCACAAGTTATGTTCAAGACTCCCAAGTCTCAGTGCTGAGTCTATACTCTTTGAGTAATTAATATGGTCGATTGTGATTAGCTCTTTTATAAATTCTGAAATGTCTCTTGTCCTGGATTACCAGCTGGAGTGTACTGTAAGTGGTATGAGTTACGTTTGTCATTGGGATGTAGTTAGGAGCCTTACTCTAAATATCAGCTAAAGTCTGAACCACAACCTTGTTGCAGCACTTTATTACTTTCTTCTTGGACTTCATATACCATATGGTTTTAACACATATTTCCTTCTTACCCACCACCAAAGATGTTATTACAAGACATGTTGTGAATGAGTGCTCTATAAAAGTTAATTTAATAACACTTACTTACTGGTCATTCCAAGCGGCACCTCTGAAGTATCCAAATTTATAAAAATATGACACAATGTAGTGAGTAGCTTTATGAGATTTTATTTGGATTGATTTGGTCCCTGGAACATTGCTTTTTGTCTCTACTTTGTATCAATTTTATTGATTCTTGCATACTACCAGCTGTATTTTAATTCCCATACTGGAAATGTAAGTAGACTTAAAAGGAAATGTCATTTCCTTGCTAAAGAAAACAACAGGTGGGAAAATAAAAAAGAAATAAAGCAGTGCCTTTAGAACTATGATTGGTCTACAGATATTTCACCTTTCACTACATTTTAAACTAGCAAAGGGTCTGAAAAGATGGTTAGGAAAACAAGCCACAATATTCTGCTATCACAATGCTCTAGAAACTTTGACTTCCATGCTTTTTGTATGTAATCATTTCCAACTTCTTCCTACTACTATTGCTGCTTTGTCAAGCTAATTATCTGGATTTTTAACCACAGCCTTTGACTTGTCATTGTAGGATACTGTAGTTACGCTGCTATTTTACACAAACTAGCTAAATTAGGGCATAAAGATATATGCAACCAAGCTGCAATAAGTGAAATGGAAAATTTAGTCAAGAACTGGTAATTCTGTAGGCAGTCATATTAAAGTTGCTAAATAATTGAAATTATAAAAAATTTCCAACACAGAAACATTTAGTGCAGGAATGAATTAAAATAAAATTGGCATTGTTTACCAAGAAAAGTATAATTTGGGTTCCTTTGGCATATTTCATAAAGACTATAATTTACATAAACAACTGTGGGAGGCATTTGATCACCATCAGTTCTGTAGCCTAATGTTTAGGGTTTTTCTGGAAGTAAAAAGTAAGTATAATTCCAGATTACTTGTCTGGATCTCTCTCTTCCATGGTAATTGCTGCCACCTCTGATCAGTTCAAACTCTGAATATTTTACAAGAAAGCATTCGCAATTATGTTTAGGTGTTACACTTACACAGATTGAGTTCAAGACACTCTCACCCAATTAAACACCGCAGGGGATGTAATTATTTCTCTGTTCACTATCTGAATACTAGTCAGTCTGCAGTGCTGAGCTGTTCATGGTAGTGCCAAATAAGATTACTCAGCCAGCAGAGTAATTTAAAATCTTAGGAAACTTTATTTTGGATTTCTGTTTTATATTTAACCTAAAGTAAACATTCTTCATTAAGTACTGAACTTAAATGCTACCTTAGTCACTGACTCCTATATTTTACTTTACATCTGTAGAGGGGGAATAAAAATGATAAAACAGGAGATTCAAGGAGTAGAACGTAAATGGATGCCAGAGGTTGTGACCTAGCTGGAGAAACCAGGGTTAGAGCAGAAGATGAGAGAATGAAGAAGATGAGAATTCTATACAAGCAATTTTCTCATAGGTGCAGGGGTTTCTTTGGATGTTCAGTGTTACATGGTGTGCAATTTTTGAATCTGTGCATTGACTTTATAGAACTTAAACAAGCTTCTTAGATATAAAGAAATCTCTGAGAGATTTGATTTGCCAGATTCCAACAGAGATGAGGATTAGTGTTTGTACTATAGCCCACCACAAAATATTGCTGTTGGTTTCTTCACTTGTTTTCCGAAATTTTTCTTCACGCTCCTAGAGAATAAAAGCATATTTATTACCTTTTGGCATCTGTATGTTTCATGGTAACTAAAAAGGCATCCCTCTTCTGCATAGTGGTGAACAAAAACATTTTATCATGTGGATAAAAATGAAGGTTTGTACTTATCTGTATGGTGGATATCTTCACAAATCAAAAGTGAGAAGCAGGCGCTCTGCATCCTGAAGCAGGAAGGCAAACAGAGCTTCCCTTGTTCACAGAAGATGTATTGTGCTAAACATGTTCATTAGTACAGATTTTAACCTGTTTAGGTTTCCAGTCACTTCCATGTTGCTGTCAAGGGCCCTTTTGCAGCCCAGTTTCTGGGTTTGGATAACTAGTTGATACATTTCAAACACAGTCTATATAGAAAAGCGACTGGGTGTACACTTGTTTGAAGAAGGGCTTTATGTCTGTCTTGATGGGGATATATAAATTTACACCCAGTCATTTCCTTCCCCACTCAATAAGGTTTGTGCATACAGGACAGCATGGAAACAACAGCTGGCAGCATCACCCACAGTGGTACATGCCAGCTGCTCGGATGCTGTGGCTGATTCTGACCAAGAAAACTCTACTTGGAAGATCCTGCTTTAGAATTATACCTGCTGCTGTAAAATAACACCTGTTGCTACAAGCATGAGTCCACAGTGATTAATTAGTTTTATATAACTGCTTAAAAATATTTTGCAAGGTAATGGAGATTATTTTGGTTAAATATCTGTAGTTTTTTGTGAGTTAGTTAAAAATACCACTGCAATTGGATGATAAACCTGATAATACTTTATAAATCAATAAGCCTGTGTATAATATTTTTAACATTTCCATTAAGGGATATACATACTCTTTCGTAGTCTTGTTCTCTGGTTACATGATGAATTTGCTCAATTAGATGCTCTAGTCTGACATGAACTTCATTCACTTTGTCTTTAGCTTGAATAGCAGATTCATCCAAAAAATGTTCCCCAACTCTGATGTCCAAGTGGATACGCTGCAAACAAAAAAACAAGTTCTCATTACTGTGTCTTCTGCTTTTTCAAAATTCCTTAGAATAGAAATGAAACAACAGATAATTTCCCCTTAAGATCATTGTGGGAATATAGTTTTAATTGCTTATAAAAATCCCTCCTAAAATTTGAATCAGGTGAAAAATTTGAAGGGTTTCTTAATTTTATTTTTAAATTAGTTATATAAATTTACACTCTTCACTAACATTAGGGAATTACTTTATGCTAGTATTGATTCAAACACCATTAAAATGATGCTATTGTCCAAAATAGTTTTTAAACAAAAGGGACTGCTCATTATGTTTCACACTTCATCCTAATATTGCAGAAATTGCTGTCTTTAATGGTACTGTTGGAGGCTTTTTACAAATGCACTTCTATGTTCCCTCACATAACTGTTTACTTCACATTATTTATCCAAGTTGGAATATCTCCCAATATCCTCCAAGCTGTTGTATGATCTATAGCAAAAATGCCTCCAGCCAGCCAAGCAATAGAACCATAGAAAAAAGAGAGAAGAATGAAACTATCATTATTATGCAACTTATTTTGGCATGAATGAAAAATTCTACTAGTAGAAGCAACTTCTCCTATAAGCCAGGTAGTATGGCTAAGAGAAAATACAAAGTTTTAGCCAAACAAATCATCTTCAAAACCCTAGAAACTGATATTACCACAATAGAAATTGGGTCTGCTCAGAGATCAGCCACAAATGAAGAGTGTATCTTCTTTCAGCTACAGTTACCTAACTGTATAGGTATAAATCCAACTCGCAACCTTGTGTCCTTAATTTCTTTATTTTTGTTTCAAAGAATTCAGATAACCACCTGATTCTTAAGAAGAAAATTTAAAGATTTACCTTCACTAAAGAATGTTTTTCCTTTTGTGATCTTTGTTCTTCCAGGTATAATTAAAAAGGACAATATTTTCTTTTTTTTTTTATTTCTGTGTTCTCAAACAAACAATATTATTTCATATTCTTGGCATTATTGTTCTCCTTCTCTGCATCTCTTGGCTTCTTTTCTATATGATGGTCAGAACTCTACACGATGTATGTATCATGTAAAATAATGGTAATGCACCCCTATCTATACCAGATAAAAATTCACCTGCACATCCTCATGGTGCATAGTTAACTGTGACCAGCCAAAGCTTTATCCCCCTTACTCTTTCTAGTTGATAAGCTCCACATTTTTTTTATGATTAGACCTAATTGCTTTTGCAATGTATATGATTACATTTCCATTAATTTCGATCAATCAGCCTGTAAGAACACTTTGTTATTCCAGTATAATAATCCTACTCCAGTACTGTTATTTCTGTGTTATCTACATTTTTCCAAAGTACACAGCTAGGGTGAGATTTACCTACCTTAACACATTTAGAAGATGTTAATATTTAGCTGGTTATTTAACTCTTTTGCCATCAGATTCGGAGAAAAAAACCCCAAACCACTCCAGAGAGTAATCCTCTCCTGGTTTTGGGAAGCAGCAAATAGATAAAATTTCAAAACAGTATTTATAATTTTTTTTTTTTTTTGCTGCAATCGGTGAAGCCATGATATCACCTCTGATAGATCTTTTCCCCCCAAAATCTGAATTAAAACCAACTTTGCTGGTAGTAGACAATAACAACTATGCTTACATATTCTTCGTTTGAATATCTTTAAAAAATTAAAATGTTGCATTTTTCATTAGCAATCCAATCTAAGTTAGTGAATACCTGGAACAGCTTTATGACAACTGCCTGTGTTACTCAATCTTACATATTTGCCTTTTGATCCAAATTAGTTGTTCTTATTGATCAGAATCTTTCACATTCAATGCATAATACAAACATTAAATCTCTCTATCCTTAGACTTGCCTCTTGAATGCTAACTTTTTAAATATGACAACAGTCTTTTCATCTCTTCATTCACATAATTGTATGTTTACTTTCTTTAATCCCTGAAAAAGTTGAATCATCTGCTAGAAGTTAGACCAATTTCTAATCCAGTCTGAAGTGTCTGCTGTTGGTGAATGATTGATAGTGTTACCACAAAGAATAGTTAGTAAATACACCTACCAGTTTGCTCCCTGCAATCACTGCAAATCTTGTGGAGTTAGACTGGAAACAGATGATATGCTCCCCAGAGAGGTAGGACGTAAAAGAAAAGGTCCCCTGTGGCCCATACAGTTTTGACAACAGTACCTGCAATTTAGATACATCCATTGGGTTTGTAATTTATAACTACCAATAAAAAAAATATCAAAAAACAGTACTGTGAATTGGATGCAAAAAGGAACCAACTGAGTTGCTGACATCATTAAATTTATCCAAATTTCAGAACAGATTTAGGGAAAACTAAGCAATTTTAGCTTACTGCAAGCATTATAATATTACAGAATATTGCAATGTACAAAAGCCAATGCTCTCTAAAGCATTCAGAGTTTGAAAAGTGACACCTTGCCTAGGCAGATAAATAAATTGCCCATTGCTGGAAGAGCTCAGGACCTCATGGAAGCTCCTGCAGCTGCTCTGCATGAGGGCTATGAGCAGCCTCGTGGTGACCTTGACTTTGGGTTTTATTATCAGCCCTCCTTTCTGCTGCACAAGTACATTCTGTATCATTTTACTTCATTAGTTAATTTTGGGGTTTTGTTTTTAATTTAATTTGTTTTCTCAGTTGTCGCTTACTCTTTTTAATGACAGTGTTTCCCAAATCAGATAGTAATGCAAAAATTGTCCATACACATAATTATCAAATATCATCATTTCTTTTTACTTTCTTAGAAATCTCAGGGGTTTTATATCTTTGAGCATGAAAATACTGAACTAGCTAGTAGACTGTAGATTTACTTTTTCCCTAGAAATGTCTTTTCACTTTTAGATAGTGCTGTTTGCCAGTGCCAGAAGTCAAGTCATAAGCCCTACAGAAACATCCATAAAGCATTTTTACCTCACCAGTAGGACTTGTGACAGTCACAAACATTCCCAAACCAGGAGCAGATTCAAGAAAGTCATGTTTATGTATATCCCAACGTTGTACTTTGTAATTCCCTGAATAAAAACATAGGAAAGTCTGTTAAATAAAGCATAGCTTAATGTTAAATATCTTCATCGCTTTATCAGGACAAATACAAATATATATATATATATATGTATATATTTCATGTGTTTATTATTAATATTGCTCAGGGGCACTTCATAACACAGTGAAATGCAATAAATTTTTAGTGCACTAGAAAATGTTCTAAACTACTACAAAAAATGGTTAATTAACAAGAAAACTTTCTGATTATTTTTAATGCTCTGGTAAGATTAGCCTCTAGAAGGCACACTGAGACCTCCAAAAGCATAATGTGCTGTACTCAAATTGCATTTTATGGATTGTCTTTCACACTTATTTCTTAAAAAAAAAAAGATTAATAAGATTAATTTGTATTACTTTTTACAACGCCCTTGAAATCTTACATTTGCAGTTTTGTGGGTTAATTTAATGTACTTCTGATATATATATGGGGTGAAATGAAACTAGTACATTGTGAATTGTCTATTTCAGGCAGGCATTTTTCAAAAAAGTAACCCTCCCATTCATATGGGGAAAACTGTGCTACAGAAATTCTGATATGAATGAATACACCAGTAGGAACATGCAGAAGCACACATGGAAGCAGCCGTTTCACAGCTGTTGAATTAAAAAACATTATTTTTCTCTGTTTAGTCAGTAAAGCACTCTGAAAGCCTGCATTTCTTTGTGTGATAGATACACACGGTGTTTGAGGACTTTAAGCCTAATTCCTGCTGCAGGGAGATTTTCAGTGTGCCCTTTTCTGGTTTTTTACCATATTCATCAATCACAAAAATTGCTGTTACATTTTCAGTTATCTTTGTTACTGCACAGGTTAGGTGGTCAGAAAGCATTGACAGGTACCTACCAACTACCAAGGTGTCGCTGGGAATATCTTCAATTATGCATTTCTCTTCTCTTTCTCCAATGTGAAAATACAAAGCGAGTGAAAAAGAAATCCAAAAGTTCAAAAGAAATCCTATTAATTTGCTTTTCATGTTTGTTATATATCCCTGCTGTACTGCTTTTGAAGATAAATAGTTACATACAAATGCCTGTAGTTCTGTGGTTGTTCCTTGTTAGCTGCTTATCAGAGTATTTTTGAGAGAAAAAAAGCTGTGAGAAAAGGCAGCTGGTGGTTACACATTTATAAATAACTACAGCATGTTCAGCAGAATGAGATAACATGGAAAAGACACCTTTTAAATTCTTTCTTCTTTCCCAGCTTCTTGATTAAAATTTATTTTATACACTTAGAAGAGCATGAAACTGAAAGGGCCTCTTTGGTGCTTGAGATCAGTTCCCTAGATTAGTATAGGCTATTACATTGGCTACCTTTTTCCATAAACTGCTCGATTTTCAACTTAAATGAAGTTATTATTTCCCATTAATTCTGGGTGATTATTCCAGAGCATCACTTCTCTTTTATTAAGCAAACTTTAATTTCTATCCTAAATCATTGTACAAATGTAGGTACCTGTGTAAAACCCATAGGCACTGCGTAAAAGAACTATAAAGAAGTCAAAAGAACTTGAATAATCAAATAGCATTAGTGAATATGTAAAATTATACAGATATTGCAGGGGAAAATAACATTAACACTTTCAGAATAAGATTTTTTTTATGTAGGAATAACTATTTCTTAGATAATTCCTAATACATTCACTGAAGAAAGTTATAGTGTAAATCAATCAGTGATTGAAGTTCCTTTTTTTTCTCCTTTAATATAGACCAATGTGACCAATTTTTATTCTAATATAGACCAATGTGTATGTCTGGTTACGAACTCATTTATCACTCAAATGTTCCTATTAATGAAGATTACTCTCTCTGAAAGGTTGGTCTGAATGGTCGTTTTCCTGCAGGGAGGACCCACCTGTGGGATCATTTCCAGTCAGGAGAAGCCTTCTTTCCTCATAAAATTAATGTTATCCCAATTACAGAAGAACATTTATTTTTCTTGTATCAAGGAGGAAGGGTGGACAGCCCTTCATGCAATATCTGTAACCTAAAAAAAAAATTTGAGATGATAACTCCTACTGCAGTATTTCACATCTGCAAAAGAGGGACTGACTGGCGTTTATTGCCCTTCACTGCACCTGCCATCTGTGAAGGTGTCTCAATAAAGGAATGTCTGTGTAACACTGGCACAGGCTTAGGACCATCCTGGGTTCAGTCCATTTCATAGCATGAAGTATCTTCATGGAAGTTGTAGCACAAGCATTAGTTCACCTCCAAAAATCACCCATCAGCATCTCCATATAGAGAGGCTGTCAGACATAGAGAACTGATTCCTTACACATTACTTCTTTGACTCCGTATGGTTAAGGATAGAGGGATGAAAATTGCATCTTATGGCTATTGACTCTTTAGGAATGTCAAGGGGGATGTTAGGGCTCCTTTACTACAGCACTGATCCATCAGAAATAATTTTAGATTTCACAGAAACTCATTATATCGTTGGACTTCTGCCCCTCTAGCGCAGGAGATGTTGATTGTCTTTCAGCTGCATAAATTCTCATGACATATTCATACCTGCAGGAAATACAGTTTTGTCTGCTTGTTGTGAGCTACTTGACCTATCATCTTTTTAGCTTTTTGTTGACTCCTTACGGCTTCCAAAATTCCAAGTTCCAGTGGTAGAACACAAGACATAAAAGGTGCCACCACTTTATCCTTCACTCTGCTCAGACCCATTGGAACAGACACATTCCTTCTGTACTTTTAGCTAGCAAATGCTGGCATAGTAGGGCTGCTGGACTTCAAGTAAACAAAAATAATTCGGTCTCCAGGTAATCAGGTTATTGTACAGCATACTGAGAGCTCTCTTTTGTCTCAGGCATTCAGGGTTCCTGTAAATTATCATGGACACAACTTCTGCATACTGCAGAAATCCCATTGAACAAGATCTGTCTGACATCAAACTTGCTGTATCAAGTATTAGATTTATTTCTTAAGAGTGTTAAATATTGTCAAGGAATAGTCTGAGATACTTTATTATGTTGGATCATTCATGACAAATCGGATATTCCCAAAGTATTTCAACTGCCTGAGACTGGGAATATAATAAATGAGGCTTTTTGCCTTGAGTAGCATCAGATACTCTCACATCTTTTGTCTGCACACTTATTCCATTATAGGAATTTAATTTAGTGTTGATGATTTTTGTAGGACCACAGTTTAATTCTGTGGTGACTTTTTTGTTGCTGCACTTTACCATTAACTGCATCCTTTATTCTGCAAGAATATCTGCCGAGGCATCAAAGCTGATTCTTTCTATAAAATATTCTTGAAATAAATTGTCTTTACAATTCCATTTCAAGCTTCTTTTCAAAGTGCTTCCTGAGATCAGTTTAACCCAGGAATTAATTTGCCTATTTCCTTCCCTAAATTTCATATATTTAGGACCTCAGCATCTTGGTTGCCAACCGTCTGTAACATGAGATACAAGAGAAAAGGAAGGCAGAGCTTCTCTGTGTTTCTCCCTGGTCCCAAAATTTTTAAGGGAATTCTAAGGCTGCTGAAGCTACAAAGTCCTAATAATATCCATGCAGGGATCATGTACCTCACTAATGAGTTTAATAGATAAGTACTATGAGAAATGTGCTCCATCACTAGAATGTGTTCCATTCACTGTATCCACCATCTTGCCGAGTAATGGCTCCATCCCTGTGGTTTGCAAAGGGAATACCTGGAATTATATTTATGCCAAGCAATACGTAGCTGTAGAGACTTCCTTAAAGATTACATTTACCAAGGTCTCCTGAAGCTACAGGTTACAAAACCACCACATCCAGGTAACTGATTGGATAGGAAACTTCTGATTTTGAAGGAAGCTGCAGCGAATATTCATGCATGCAAATACCCTAAAATAGTGAAGTGACATATCACTGACTGAAGTTTTCTGAGGTGTGTTGGTTTGTTACGTATTCTCTTTCTACTCCACATCCTTATCTCATCCTTTCTCCTTCAGTGTCCTTTGGAAAATTTTTGTCTCCAGGAGTTTGAGCAAACACTGTTACTCCTCCATTCAAACTATATCTGGTAGGACTGAAATCACAGTTTCAGGTCATGTATGCTGTTGAAAATGCAGGTATTCTTTTACTGGGCCTGGTCCTTTATTTATTCTGGGCATGTGAAGAAGCAAAACTGTAGTGTTTAGAGAACTTCCAGGACAGTACCTCAAAGGATACCTTGAGGGTTTTGAGTTTGTTTTTCCTAAGGCACAATTTAGAATTGCATCTGATATTTGCCCAAAAACTTAATTTGTCTCTTGACAGTCAATTTGAAATAAGTTCCTATCCTCTGAGAATATTTTAATTTATATTACAATATATACTTATGTTTTATGATATGATGATAGATGTGTAAACATGCAGTAAATAAGGGTAGCAGAAAACACAGAATGGTTAAAATTAATATTAAAAGAAGGAAGAAAAATACTAATGATTGACTAAACTCAAAATAGAGTAGTAACAGTATTCCCATTATAGAGTGGAAATAGGGGGACTTAAAAAAATAGCTATGGTAACAGGAATAAGTGAAGCAGTTTTGAACAACAGACAACAGTGGGAATCTGAAGAATGAGAGAAGAGCAGAAATTCCTACACTTAGTTCTAACAACTGTGTATTTATCAGCATTTGTAGGGCCAGTGAAGTCTGATAAAGTTTCAAATTTATTTGTGTCTTTGCAAGATATCTCTCCTAGAAAAAAAAAAACAAATAAAAACCCCAAAAAAACCCAGAGAATTGTTTAAATGTATCAGCCCTATGGAGAATACCGTGTGCTCCTTTAAGGACAAGAGAAATTATCTTGTATGTGGTGTATTTCAGAAAGAACCTACTCAAGTCAACTCTCCTGTTCAATACCTGTGCTGTATATTTATAAAATTGCAGTTATCTGTAAAAGTTTTGTGAGCTGACTTTAAACTTATTCTATTGAATAAGTATTATTCCAGAATTCTTTTCCTAGTTGGTAGCCACAGCTCTTCATAAGCCATATGTTACATTCCTTTTCTAACAGTTATTTGAGCATTAAAACTTGCAGTCAGGAACAGTTTCTAACATGTGTTTTGTTAGAGTTGTGCACACCTTAATTTTAGGTAATACATACACAAATAGCAGCAAACACATATAAAGAAACATTGACACATTTACTGCATATATAAGGTTAATGATATAATTTATGTTATGGTCAACAGCATTAACTTTGAGATTAAAGTTGTGTCATGAGGGACACACACCAACAATCAGTTTTTGAATCTCAGCTAATACTTTTAATTCAGCTCAGATGTTTCTACTACTACCCACACTTCTGATTTTTTTTTTTATTTTGTTGGCTGAGTGTCCTCATGGCAGTTATTCTTCTCACTTTTGAGAAAGAAAAAGACATTTTCATATATCCAAAAGTCTCAAGACAAGTTTACTGAGTTCCACTATTGTCTTAACCACACTGCAAACATCTGCTCACTCTGACTTTTGTAAGTATTTTCAGAAGAAATGGACATTAGGCAAGGTTAGAAAGACGACAAAAATGCCAATAAATTATAAAAACATAATTTAGAGGAAAAAAACCTATTTTCTAGGTATAAATAGCTGTAGATAAACAAATTACAATATTTAAGGACATTATTTTTTTAGATTTTGTGATTGAAATATTTTTACCGTGAAGTGAAAATATGAACTACAATCTTTCCAAATGTCTTCTTTTCTGCCACTAGAGGGTACTCCAAGAATTTACAGTGTATCTGGAGGAAGGATTTATTCGGGGGTTTTTGGTCTGTAAATTATCCAGTACTGTTGTCCTACTAAACTTTAGAATTTAACCCCCCAAAATCTTGATCTAAAATAAAAACTTTCAAAACCACTCTAATACAGCTTTTCAGCAAAATAATGCAGCGTATCCAAATTAAGAAGATCATTGATTGACATGTAGTTTAAACTTATGCTACTTTTAAATTATCTTAATTATTATCTTTTCTTTATTTCAGACACAATTTTCTGGTTCACATCCTGTTTCTTCATCCAGGTCTGGACAAGGCATTCCATTATTGGCAGGCTGAAGAAGTACAAAACGAGTTCTGATCTTGGTCCCCGTTTCCCTGCAAACCCCTCTGCAGAGCCCCCAGGAAGACCATTGTGAAACCTCGCAATCCAGGGGTGTTTCTGCAATGCACACAGCAAAGAGGTAACTTTGCATCAATTTGTACTTAAGTCAAGTACACAGTTGAAAAAACATTAAGGAATGGTCATCAAACAGCATCCTTTCTTATACAAAACACATGCGATTAATCAAATAAGCATGTTGTCTCATAAATTTTTAAAAAGTCTGGTTTCAGCTCCTAAACTCATCAGCATTATTGTTATTGCAGTCTAGAGCCTTTCTGAGGTATTATATTAGTACCAAAGCATATTATATTTTGAATGAAAATACAGAATTCCTTAAAAGAAAACTATGCTTAAAATGATTGTACTCAAAATATTGAATTGAAAAGCATTTACTGGCAATTTTTATAACTCATTTTTCTTTGCATGGCTAAAACACTGGGATTAAAGCTTTTCTCTGGTTTATTTAGTATATTTATATTTCTTTGCAGGCAGCTATTGTTCTTGGAATTGTTCATATCAAATTCCATTTTACTTTTGTTGCAATTTGCTTCAGAAATAAAGTCCCATTTTTTTATCATTAAATCATCATGCTATTTTTTGGTGTGTACACTACTCTTCCCTTTGCCAATAAGGATTCTGTCACTAGAAGCTTTCTGATGCTGAAGGGATTTTCAATATAGTTTTCATTCAGTGCAAGAAAAGTTAGAAACTCTGAAGTACTATCCATACTGTATGCTACTATCTAAAATAAGAATCATAAAAAGTAGGTGAATATTCCTTACCAGGTTAAATTAAAATACTGCTTGTCACATCAAAACTGCCTGCTACAGCATTTGTGGGTAAAAACAGGTGTGCAAAAGCCCATCTTTAAATGCCACACCAAATGTGACACCTGGTATAAATTTCTGGTATTACAGTGAACTCACCACTTCTGTTGTCATCACTCATTCCTATGTTTCTAGAGGGAATGAAGGACACTACTTGATCTCTGGTAATTAAATATGCCCTTTTGATGACAGAATAAATTTTTAAACAGACTGATTTACTGGTTCATGTACAAGAAAGTGGGGATTTGTGCCTAAAAATCATTTTTTAAATACCATACTTTAAATGCTGTTATAAATTTATATGATGCACAGGGCTAAATGTTCCTTTCAAATCTTATGGGAAAGACATATAACTGTAAATGAAATATGCAAAACTTACTTTGGATATGTCTTGTTTACTAATAGAAATACATTAAACCACTATAAATTGATAAATTTATTAAATTATAAATAACTGTGTAGATAATGAGCTGTATTTTAGTAGTTGTAAGGTGCCCAGCACAGTGCTAGAGACATGCAATCTCCAGACATTCTGGAGAAGCTCCTGGGACTTGGCAACTCTTTTGGGAATACATTGCTCCCTGGGAGCAAATATTGCATTAATTATATATTTGCTATTTCAGAGATTTGAAAATCACACTTATGATTGACTTGAGTCAGTAGTTTGCATGTCTTCCGATCTATTCAAGATTATTAGTTAATGTTTTTGAGAAAGTGAAAATGAGAGAGAACTTTATTTTTATCAAATCGAAAATATTATAAAATCAATTGAATTATATAAATTTTTATTGCATATAACTGCCAAGCTCTGACACAGAAAGAGACAACAGCATTGGTTCTTGGCTTCACTGCCAGGTAAAACCTTAAACATGATTATTTATTTCAAAGTTGCAAAGCATTTGGGAATGCTGAATATGATTGAGTGTCATTTGTTTCTTATAAAATTCACTTATAAAATGATAAAAAGGCTTGGGTAGCTCTTACTCTGGATAGAGCCCAGTCCTTTGAACCACAGCTGAAATATGCAATCCCTTACTTATTCTTTCAGGAATTCTCTTTTATGTTGACTGGCTTGTTTTATTTCCCATTTGTGAGTCTGGAACTCTTCCTATGCAGATAGGAGAATATTCTGCCTGATCACCTGTTTCATCCACATCACCTGCCAGATTTCCACATACTTCTAAGTGAATGGAAATAACAGCATTGAAAACATCTACTAATCACTTACCTGAGACGGTGTCTATTATTTCATTGCTTTTAGCTGGAAGATTAATAAAAGGTGCAGAAAGGCCTAGCTGGCTTTTCTTTAATTTCACCATTGTTACTTGAGCAATTGGTGGCAAAATTTTGAGTTTGGGATAATAAAATGAGTTTGCTGGGTGACTTGGAGAGGAACAAGTGATCTGTGAAATAAAAAGGGGACTATTAAAAAGCTAAGAAGGCAACTGTAAAATCTTGTTTTAAAATCATGCTAATACCTTTTGGCAAATAATTTGCATACAACCAGTTTCTATGAACTTCAGTTCACATAACTATGCTGGTCAATCCAAGATTTTAATGCAGGATACTTGACTGGATACAGGACTGTGGTAGGAAGTCCTGTGAACACAGCAACGTATGAAATGATTTAACAGAAGGAACTGGATGTTATTACAAGAATACATGAATGATAAACGATAATATTAGGTGTGCTATAGGAGCTGTCTTACAGATATGAGAGGCCAAATGCTTCTCTCTTCCTTTCCTCATTTCTCACTAGCATTTTTTCCTAGAAAAACTCACCTTTAAGAAAGGATTAAGTGAATACTTATAGTATTCAAAACATTTGAATTGAAATCCTTCGTCACCACTCTTAAATGGAAAAAGCAAAGTATGAGGCATAGAGAGGATGCAATGAGTGAAAGACATTGAAAGCAGTGAAGTTCTCTGGTTTCCTTTAGGTCCTTTGCTTCAAATGTAACAGTTTCAGGGTCAACCCTGCTTTCAACTGAAAACTCCTTCTCACAGCAGTATTCACTACCAAGAATTTTCCTGGTTAGATTCACATTTGGTGATGTCAGGACTTTTACGAGTATTTTCATTTTCCTGGCACTTTAACGGTCATTAAATATCATGTAAAAAATTGTCAGCTTTTCCAGAAAATGTAGAGACAAATTCTCATGAACCCTTTACATTTACTTAATACATCTCAAAGATACAGAAGATAAACAAAAGCAGTAAGTTTATCAGCTGCATAATAAATCCATATATAGAGAGCATCAGCACTCTCTAATACTGAAATCACTTTCACAATTATAGAATAATTATCTTTTAAAGGGAAAACTCAGAGCATATCAGTATGAAGTGCTAAACTATGTCCTTGCACCTACCTCTGTAACTGTGTCCTGTGGAATAGTGGCAAAGTTTGGGGAGGAAAATGTGAATCCACTATCAGTTCCAGCATCATATGGAAATAGATCCACTGATACTTCATCCATCCAGTGGTCTCCCTCACAGAGATTTAGGCTGTCAATTCCCACAAACCAGTCAGGGCTTGGAACAATTCGTACAACAAACGAAACCTAATGAAACAAAATGATCCGTCAGGATTGCATCACTTGCTTTGGAATGCTTCAGTCCTGCTTATTGTAATTTTAGCTCAAAATTTTTGAAAGAATGTCATTTTGCTCTCCTAATTTATGGAAGCTGTAAGTGCTTCCTGCAATGTGACATGCTTTTTAGTAACTCTTTTTCATTATATTGTTCCTACAAGGGAGAACTCAAATATTTAATTTTGGTTGGTGGTAACATAAAATAAACTTTTAGAGTGAGTATGTACATTTACTTACTAAGGGATGTCTTGGATGCACTTCTAATTCAGTAGAGGTTTGTCCTGTACCACTGGAAATTGCAGGAGCAGAGAAGATTCCATGTACACTCTGAATTTTCTCTCCAGCTTCTTCTATTTCTTTCATTAATGCCCATGCTTCACCCTTTTCAGCAAAATCACGTACACCATTGCTGGCATATTCATTTTTTTTCCACATGCTGTAGTCAGAACTATGAGTAACACCTATTTGAGTGAATACATGGCATGACATAAAAGTCTGATTTAGAATGTCCTTATTTCTTCGTTTTCTCTGTTTCATTTCTGAGGTTTAAAAAATGTGTATGAAATTGAGTGAACACTAAAACATTTGACTTATCACTTTTCTTTCAGTTGCAGCCAATTGAAAACAGAAGTCAATTGAAAACATGTAGATTTTTGAAAACATTGAGGATTCATCAATATCTGCATTCATTCTTAGTAACTTTGGCTTTTTTTGTTTTTTTTTTTCTTTTTTTCATTACTTATCTTACATAAGTGTTAAGAAAAACAGGATCACAGCGGTGATCTTAAATCTGTGCATACTTCACTTACCTAGCAAGGATGACCACTGTGCTGGGGGCCTATAGAGTGGATACTGCTTAGGGAAAGCAGTTTGACTCCATTTTCCTATGAAGATTATCCTGTATTTAGCAAGTTCCTCTGCTGTGCAAAGAGCATCCTCCCCCACAGGCAGGCTGCTGGAATAACCCAGCATTGTTACAAGTACTGTCCAGAGAACTTTACAGGACCAGTAGACAAACATCAAGTTTTTCATTCCCTTACACATGAAAAGAAACAAAAAAAGTGTTAGCTATATTAGTAACTCTAAACTCAAAAATTAATAACAGTTACCTAATAAAATGTAATGTGGTATAAATTATAACCAAAGAGAAAGCAGATATCTGAAACACTAAAAATTGCTATGCTTCTGAAAACATTACTATAATGCTTTCAGATTTGTTATTTCCATGGTATATCCTACAAGCCTGTAACTTTACCTGGGACGAGTGTTTCTAATAAAAATGAAAATAAAAATATCTTATCCTTGTCTATAGTACTACCTCAGAGAAAAATCTGTTTCTGATTTTCTTTTGAAATCTGATTAAAGTCACATCTTGATTTAATTAGAGTAGCAACTGTTTCTGTGGAAAACATTAGTGGTATATTTATTCTTCTAAAGATTAAATTGCAGGTTACTTTGCCAAAAGAAATGATTTGTTTTAAATTTGTGTTCTACAAAGTCTGTTTTATAGCATAACATTTAAAGTCAAATAGATTTTCTATTTATATAAATGACTTTGCTGTCATAATGTGAATTAAAAACATTGTAATTCCTTTAGATTGTTTAAACTACATTGTTTTTTAAAAATCAGTATTTTTTAAAGTTACTGTCATAGGTTGTGCAGATTTTGTTTTTAAATTAACATGGTAATTGCATCGGACTGTTGAACTCCACCAATTGTTTAAAATAACTGATTTAAAAACTGATTTCTAAATGTCTTTGTCCTTTAAGGAAACTATACAAGCTTAATTAAATCACTAAGAATATATTAGTTTGTAAAAATAGCTATGAATACTCACTAAATATTCCTCTGGAGCACTGGTAGGGGGAGAGCACCTGCTTTTGCTGGCAGCTGAGTTGGTCTGCAAGAGAAGACAGTAGGAGTCTTGCTATTTATGCCTGAAGAGGGTCCCTTTGGTCCAACAATTATTGCAATCTTTAGACTTTCCAGGTTTGCAAAAATCGTGCCATCTTCTTGTTTGCAATCCCTCAGGATGGACTAGCAGAGGTTTCCTGTCTGTCAGCTGGTTCAAATTCCTTATCAAAGATTGAGATGCCGAAAAGACAATTTTTTTTTAAAAAAATACCTTGGATTCTTAGTAACAGTTTGAGTTTTCTGGTGCCTTTACAGTTCTCTGCTCTTATTAATGCCTCCAAGCTATACAAATGAACTGATTCCAACACTGAAATAGTTCTAGTGAATACTCTTTAAATGAGAAACATGTTTTCTTGTAAGTTTTATTGTCTGACAGATGCTCCTTCCAAACATTTACAGAGAGCTTGCTCACTCTCACACACCATATGTATGTGTTCAAATAAAAGGGGTGAGGCAGCTAAAAATGTCAAGAGGAAAAAAAAGTTACATTTCATAATTGCACATACTCACACAGACTGTGTCTACTGCAAATATGAATTAATTTAAAGTAGTACAGTGTATATTTTTGTGTGTAAAGTACTGCATGCTGGATGATGAAAGGGCTCTGTAACATTGTGGTTTCATTGGAAAGAGTGGTTTTGGGAAGCTCGGAGATTTTTCTTAGCTGTCTTCAGAGTAAAAAACCCCAAATAAAAATCTCATTATTACAGTTAAGTCATACATCCTCTATAGCACAGTACATATACCTACATCACTAAAAACTTTTAAATTGTTTATGAAAATTAAGCATTATAGAGTGACCTAATTAAAAAATGTTTAATCTTTATTTTAAGTTATTTTCCCCACCACCTTTCAAATAAGGGAAAACAAAGGGCTTTGTGCCAAACCTGCAAGGTTAACAAATGCTATAGTGGCTAATTAGCAATTCAAAGTTTTACAGTGCACCATGAAAATAATAACTCATAGAGTTTTCTTTAGAAATTGTGAGGAATGTCACTTTAAGTATTTCCCCAGATCCCTCACATGATGGTACAGCATAAGGGAAAAGACCCAAACAAACTCAGTTATTTTCCAGATGCAGCTCCCAGGGCATCACAGGTTAAGCACACACCACACAGATTTAGTGACACACTTTTGTCCACCAAACAGCATGTCTGAGCTTTGTGGCACTTTAACTGGAAACTTCCCTCCCACCCCATGGTAAATCCAAGCCAGGAGATGAATAAACTGGGATGTCTGGATGGAATTTCTGCCAATTATTCTGCTGACAAAATGGAATCTATTGCAAGTTTCAACATAGATGGCTACAGCACCTATAGCCACAATTCTTCCATATCTGGGTAGAAGTGGGAATCCTGTAGCAGGTTAAGCATCTAGGCATGGACATGCCCTTTAATTCAAAGGTCTCTTCCTCCATCTTACATCTGGTATGTTTTCCAGAATTGGTTTCTCTTCCAGGAGCCAGACTCCACTAAGAAAAAGAGCAAAGAGCCTTCATGAATACTTTTATACAAGTTCTTTGAGTGTTTATTGAAGGATGATACTTGAATTATGTCCAGCTCACTCCCTGCTATGCACAGAATTCCAGATCCACAGGTTTCTTAGAGATTTTAATTTAATGTCATCCAGCCCGTGCAACCTGCTAGAACTACACAAAGATCCCACAAATTTAAAAGTATATTGCCAAGTGTATTGTTAAAACTACTTAAGACTTGCATATTTTCATTAAATAGCCTTAAAATTCTGTAAATTTTGTTGTCTGTCATCACAATTACTGAGCCAGTGAACTTCACATACTGAAACCTACCGTGGCACTGCCGGGACAACACGTAAAATGAGAACAAATCAGCTAGCTCTGGGTCTGGCACAGAAATATTTAATTTATCAGAATAGCCTTTTCCTTCTGACAATAAATTGCTGGCAAAAAGCACATCACCAGACTGGATTATTCTGGTTCCATGACTACGTGTTATGAATGTACCCAGGAATGGGACAATACATACAGGCTGCATAACTTGGCACTGGACCTTTCCCTGTTTACAATGAGGGTTTTACCATGACAGATTTCTCATGATTAAATTCTTCAGGACCTAGAGTGTCATTCTTACCTTTGTTCAATTCATAATGAAATCATTGGGCAGAATACTGTAAATATATTTGATTATCTTGTCTCCCTATCCCCTGCCCCCTAAGGCTGAGTGGAGAGAAAAAAAAAAAAAAAAAAAACCAAAACAAAAAAAAAACCATGCAGAGTAATGTTGTCAGAAAATCCTAAGGACTCACTGTCTTATTTCCTTAAATAGAAACTGTGCTAAGCATAATCAGTCTCTGACATTGTGAAGGACATCAAAACACCAAATGTGTCTCGTAGATGGGAAGGAAAATTAAAAGCTGAAGAAAAGCAAATTTCCACTCAATGGATTACTTTCATGGTTGGGAACCACAGATGCCAAACTTCTGTGGGCCAGCAGTAGGAGAAAAAAATGCTGTGGGATCAGAACCTATGCTTGCATTCCTTCTTCAGTTTTTATGCCCCATTAGGAGGCTGCTGAGAACTCTCATGGAAAACTGGAAAAAAGAGCTTCTCTTTAGAAAGAAATTTGCCTGTACAATAAATATATTTTTTTCTCCTTTTCAGCAAAATAGCTTTTGTTATTCAAGTCTGTGTCTCTCCCGTACACCTATTTTCTATCCACATATGTACCTCTACAGACCCTGAATTCTGGAGGGATTATCATACAAACCTTGTTTAATTTAAGCATCAGTGCCAAAGTGTGCCTTGGGTTAAATTTTGTTTGCAGAAGTGTGCAACTTCTGCTGTTTTTTGTCAACATGACAACAGTTTTACAGATCCTGCAGTCTTTACCAAAATTCAGAGTACTAAAGCTGGAAAGTATAAAACAAAAATGGCGTCCAGATATATTTGGTTTTTGAATGTCAGTCATAACTTTGTCTAAAATAACTTGTACTTTTTGTGACCAAAAATAATTAAAGAAATGAGAAAACAAGAAAAAAACTACTTAAAAATACGACAGTATCATCAATTTCATGTTGGCTCTGGAATCATTTACACTGTATTAAAACATTTAAATGACCAAATTCAGGTTATCACACAGGAATATAGCACATTAAAATCATGTAAATTCTATTTTGATTAGTCAGGGAATAATTTAGCCCTTTTTCTGGCAAGCAACCAGATTGCCGTGATTAGTTATGACTTTTCTATTAAACTGTAAGATGAAGAGAAAGGAAAATTTACCAAAATGACTAATCTGATGTAAGTTTGCCCAGATTTACTCAAAACAGAAGCTCCAAAAATTTTGTATTTATATTCCTGAGTTATCAACACACATTTCAATTTTGCTGAAACTATTTTAATTCTGGTGATAAGGAGTATATGTGGAACTCTGATATTCACAGGCTGCTTTACATGCTTAAGACTAGCTAGAATCTCTTTGTCTTCCAAGAAAAACATAACATAGTATTACTTAAGGATTACACAGCCATACTTTCTCTCCTGTGGTTACCTTGGAGACAAATATAATTATGGACACTCAGCAATGCCAAAGGTTAGCATTCAGTCAAAACCCTCTGAGCTCTAAGATGCAAAATCTTGGGACTAGAGTGGGTAGTAGCAGAATGTTTTATGATGGAGAAATTGTGGTGTTAGTTTGGGACCTTTTACAAAAGAAAGTGTTTACATAGGAGAGTAAAGTATTCTTGATATTGGATGGTACAACAGTTGTGAAGGCAGCTTTAATCTTTATTAATCCTTTGAGAGAAAAATTTACTTTGTAGATTAAGATACCTAAAGTAAGTACAAACATACAAACTAAATATGTATACTGCCACTATATATAATGGAACTCTAGTTATTTTAGCTGATAGAATCTACAGGGCTGTTCAGCTCACCCTTTAATCCATACCAATATTTGATCAAATTAATAACTGGTGAGCAGTTCTCAGGTCTCCCCTAACTGTATTGATAAGCTCTTCATTGATCCTACCTCCCATGGAACCATCTAAGTAACAGATCCAGGTACCTCTATCTTTATTCAGGGCTCACTGAGAATTCAAGCCAAAATAAGGAAAAGGATAAGGAAAAATACCAATCTTCTTAACCACAGTGACACTCATCATGATCAAAAACCTTTTCTGTCATATTCTGCATTCTTCTGCTGTTTGTATTTAATACATCCTTAGTACTGAAACACCTAATATGTGGCCCAGCCCTAGCTAACCAAATCAAGGTCCCCCATGACAATTACCAGAGGTTATGTTTCCCTTCTGTCTTCTCTAGTACCCAATGTGTATGACTTTTTTCAATAGTCACCTTCACCAGCAGTTTTGATTTCCTAATCTATCAGTTATCATATGAACTCAGAAGTTGTCTTCCACTCTAAGGTCAGAGCCATATTCTACTGTTTCACATCTCCTTTATGGGTAAAGAGGAGTAATCTTGGCAGCAATGAACTCAGTTGAAACAAATAATTTAAATTCTCTCTGCCATCTCAGCAGCTAAATCACAAATTGTGAGCCTCTTTCCTATGCTATGGCTGATGCTTGTTATAAGAATGAAGCAGACTCACAGAGATTACATACCTAGGAGTTCCTTTATCCTGGAGTTCATCATCATTCAGTCCACTGCACGCCTTTGCAGCAGGATATGGGAGAAGGAATACATGCTACCCTTTTATCCACAAAAACTCTACAGATCTGAGGAAAAAAATCCAGCTTCTTTGACCTGTTCATCTGATATTCAGAGCTGTGGATGAGGGTCAACTTTCCGAGCACTGTGCTAACTTGTGGCATGCCTAGCCCAGCAGCTTTAGCTCCCTGGACTGTATAGGCTGCATGACTCAAAAGAACTCTGGAACAAGCAAAATGTTTAGGAAATGATGAAGGCAAATCTTGCAGACCTGAGTGTTCACTCTTGCAGGAATCTCTGCTTTTAAATTTACTTCAGATACCTGCAGGAAAACCTATAACTGAAATAAAAGTTGCTCTGAAGGGAATCTATTGCACCACAGTTTCATTAGAGTAGAAGACAGGGTATTTTTGTGGAATTGCACACACAACACACACAATGTAAACCAAAAAAGAGAAGTTTTTTGATTACCATATTAATTCATTCTGTTGTTCTTCAGTAAGACCGAATAAACAGCCTGTGTAGAGATCCCTGTGGTCATTTCAGTGTGGTATTTTGCCAGTGTTTGATTCTTGTTCCACTGTTTCCAATGTAGAGAAGTTTGGAATTTTTTGTTGGACTTCATTCTTTTCACATGCTTTTGTTGCTAGTGGAATTGTCATTATTCCTAAACCTTGCTTGTAAGTAAAATAATGGTTTTCTCTCTGGTATCATAGAGAATGTTTAATACGGCGGTCTATGCAAAGGTTCAAGAAGAGAGCTGAAAACTGGCTCTGGGGAGCAGGGCAGAACTACAGCAGTATAATTAGAAGATAAAAATTAATTTTAATTTTGTGAAAAATATGGATTGCATCTTCCAGCAAGTCCAATCCTATTCAATCTTTCAATTCATTTCTGAAGTGAAATGAGCTTGTACCATTAACATTAGTACTTCTCGTTTGTACTTCATTGAATTTTCACTGGAAAAAGGTTTAAACACTACAAAACTACTTTTCAAGGTGTTGACTTTCTAAGACAAATTTGATGCTTTCTTTGCCTTGTAGAAATGTCAGTACTTTATCTCTGTGGCAGTACTGTAGAAGGCCACCAAATTATATTTCTAAAGTAGCCACCATCAACACCACTCTTTGCTTATATTATGTTCTGCTTCACAGTTAGTTTTGTTGATTTAACTTGTATTTTTTTCAAAGATCTTAAACCTGTTGAATGATAGCTGTGGAGTTGTTAGAGTTACATCTTTAATTCATGTGAATAATGGGGTAGTGAAAAAATGAATTGGTCTTTTCTGGGAGCTCATCCATACATCACAGTTTCCACATAGCTCTAGTTCAGTAAAAGATCCATTAATTGCCATCACAGCACACTATCTTTTTCCTACACCAAGACTTGTGAGGAGTCAATGTAGAATAAGGGTTGCATTAGAATGAGGAGTTTTATCCGCTGTCAGAGTGGTACCATATTTTTGGGACCAAGGTATAATTATTTACCTTCTGCCATGGAAATTGTATAGAAAAAACAGTAAAACATTTCTGCTTACATGTAAAATTTTGACATCATTCCTTAGCTTGGTTATGAATAGGATCTAATCAAAGAAAAAATAGGAATTTCCAATTTAATGGCAGCTTATATATAATAGGTTATGTCATTCAAGGACATGAGAAGATTTTATAGTAGAGACTGCAAGCACTTGCAGTGTTGCATTCAGCATTTGTTAGACCTCATCTAGAATGTTTTATCTAGTTTCCACCCTCACTTAACCTCCAAACAACACAGATATTGATAAGCTTGAGTCAGCTCATGGGAAGTTTTGCTCAGCCTGGAGAAGGGAAGGTGATCAAGGCAGCCTGATCGTAGCCTCCCAGTGCCTCTAAGGAAATCATCAAGATCAGAGTCACAGAATCACAGAATCACAGAATCACAGAATCAGTTGGAAGAGACCTTTAAGATCACCAAGTGCAACCCATGCCCTAACACCTCAACTAAACCATGGCACTGAGTGCCACATCCAGGGATGGTGACTCCACCACGTCCCCAGGCACACCATTCTAGTACTTTATCACTCTTTCTGTAAAAAAAACCTTTTTCCTAATATCCAACCTAATTTCCCTTGGTGCAGCTTAAGACTGTGTTCCCTTGTTCTGTCAGTTGCTGTCTGGATGTTTCGCCGTGGTGGACATTGGTGGCTAAGGGACAATGGGCATATACTGAGGCAAGAGAGGTGCAAACTGGATATAAGGAAAAATGTTTTAACCATCGTTCAAGCAATCAAGCAGTCAAGAGATGGAGCAGTTGGCCCAAGGATGCAGGGCAGTCTCCCTCCTTGGGGGCTTTAAGACAAGACAGGAAAAAGCCATGAGCAGCCTGATCAAATCTCAAAGCTGACCCTGCTTTCAGCAGGAGTTTGGATGAGACACCTCCTGAAGTCCCTTATAACCTGAACTGTCTATGATCTTATATTATGAAGAAGATTTGTTTCTGATATTACTTCAATGCTTCAGGTAATGGCAAAAAATTCTCACCTGTCTAATAATTGCAAAGGTTCTCTCCACATCTGAGATTTATCTTTCCTAGTATAGGGAATGTAATTGTAAAACTAAGGTTTGTAAAGGAGGAGGATGTAGGGCTGATGATAGGAATACTTCTACACCAGACAATGGAATTCAGTGCAGAATTCCCTGAGTTAGAATGAACCAGACTCTCTCCAAAACTCAATATGCTAACGTTAAATGAGCATGGAGAATATGGAGTGAACTAATTGACTGAGAGTGTTATCTTTGCATTCAGAAACAGGGTGATAACGCACAGTTAAGTTTCTTTTGGGTTCTGGGGAAAACCCCTTGGTATGCACATCGTTCTGTGACAGCAGCTTCCACAGAGGTGATGATGTGCTTGTGGAGGGTGTCAGGCTGAAGCACAGATATGACTGTAGAGAACTAAATGCATGCCAAAACACTGTTTGTTATGGGATACTTACGCCTTTTGTGACCTCCTCTCAGTAAGTAAACAGCCTGTTTTTACAATCTTTTATAAATGCCGTGAAACCAACTTGTATCAAATGGATGTTCTTAATTAACAATACTCCTATCATTATGCTGCCAGCCATCCTCATTTAAGCCCTTTGAGCTGGGAGGTTATCACAGATACGTTGTGTTGCACATAGAAATACTTGGGTTTTTTTATTTGGCTATACATATGCCCCAATGCACAGAAAGAAACTTTCAAAAGAACTAACAACTCTGGCAACAGAAAAGAAGTAGCTTTCAGGGCATACTTACCCAAGAGCACAAGAGTTTTAAAAGTATTACAAAGAAGAAGCAAGATTATTAAATGTAAGATACGGTTGTTTCTGACCACAGGCCAACATCACTTGTCTACAACCAAAAACTTGATCTTCCCCAGAAATATTGAACAAAATAAAATGTTCTGTTCACCCTTTGGTTCTCAACAAAACTCAGGGGAATGAAACTGTAAGAACAAATATTTTCTAAATCAGTATTTTTGCCAGCATTGAAGAAACTGAAATTATATTTAAAAAAAAATAGTTTGCTGGGTTTGAAACTGAAGAAAGTATCTGGTTAAATGATGGGTTATATGATTTCTTGCAATTTTTACACCTGTTTCAAATCTCTGCATTATTAATAGTTACAGTTGCCTGAGAGTGATTTTTATTTGTCAATATTACAGTGAAATAGTGAACTCTACAAAAAGATGACAAATTTAAGTTTTCTCCATTGTATTCTGCCTTAACTACAAATTAGGGATAAATTGATATCAATTTATATCTCAGGAAGCTTTGTTGCTCATTTACACTCTTCTGCTGCTAAAACTAAATCAGTGTCAAGCACCATTCTCGGACACACTGTATTGCTAGAAATGCTTCAATATGTTTTTAATTCTGAAGCACTAGTATAAATATGAATTAGCATCAATAGAAACACTCTACAATTATGTCAATGTGAACATAACCTGAATCTGACCTATTCTTTTAAAAGATGTAAAGCTCATATTCTAATTCCTTTTGTCAACAGAAAAGTCATTGCCCAGACCACATTTTAATTAACCACCCTGAATTCCCTTTGCAAATTCAATTAATGAAAGAGATTAGTCTTCACTTCTTGTCCTAACTTGTCCTTCAAAGTGAAAGTGCAGTTTACTGATACATTATCAGTTATGGATTCTGAGGAACTGTTCCAGGAGTTGTTTGGACAGCATTCCATAATTATGAATAAAATTCATGATTACAAAAAAGGGGTAAAATACATTAAAATGTTACAGTTACCCTTAAAACTAAGTGTAAATAAGCACAGAACTGGGAAAAGACATCAGTAATCATATACACACCTTTAATTCTGAGTCCCAAATTTAGTTTTCTGTATGTGCAGTAATAGCCCTGTGCAACAGTTTTGACATTCCTAACTGTCTCTAGAATTGATGAAATAAGAAAAAGCCAGAAGAATCAAAACCAGAAATTGAAAAGCTTTGAGTTGCTCTTCTAAATAAGAGGTCCAATACTCTGTAATTAGTGAATGGATTCCTACGTGTTTTCTGAACATTTTAATTCCATTCAATAAATATTCAATAACATAGATCAATCTATTTTCTAGAATTGTAGGAATAGCTGTTGGTAGGGACCTCTGGAGATCTCTTGTCCAGCCTCTTCTTCAAAGCAGGACTGCCAGCTAACAGGGGCAGCTCTGCCTTTGGCTGAGTCAGGGCTCTGCGGCTCATGAAAAGCACCAAGGATGGAGATTTCCTCCACCTCCCTGGGTAACCACATTCCATGTGAGACTGCTCCTCCTGGGCAGACTGAACCTCCCGAGGTGCTTCTGTGGCTGCTGTCCCCTCTACATCATCTGCTGGTACTGAGGGGACAGCAGATTCCTTGTTTGCCTTGTTGCCCACTCCGCTAATTGAATATTGTCAGAAATTTGCCAACAACACCCCGTTTCAGCAAGTGCAATATGTTTGTAGCACACTGTAGTGTGACACAAAGAAAAAGCTTTTCCCTTTTTTCAAGTGTGGATTCTCTGTCTTTTCCAAAAATCCTGAAGTCTTTCTCTTGGATTTCTTTCCCAGACTTTGATTTTTACCAATAATCTGTTTAACATATTTCTTTTCTGTTACATGTCCTTATTTTCATTTTCACTATTTTGAAGACTTTGATCATCCTCACCCATAAAAAAATATAGATATATTTCCTTTAATAATTATCTCAGTGTTATAAGAACTGATATAAATACAAGCAGTCCTTTCATTGCATCTGCAGGCAAGTAGATCTTTCCTGATTCTTAGCATGAGGTGCTACTTTTACAGATGCTAACAATGGTAGCAGCAGTGCATGTTTTATCCCCACAATAATAAAAGAAAACGAAATAAAATAAAATAATGTATTTCTCGTAACAACAGTTTGAAAAATCTACTCCAAAATTCATAGTGATTTCAGAAGTAAAGTTATATTATATGCATGTTACATCACAAATCTCAAACTATTTTCACAGGAATGCCATCATTTCACAGTATCAAATTCTTTACACACTTTCTTTGTGGAATATACCAAGAAAGTCCCATCACATACAGCAAATCAGGAACTAGAATTATACTTATTACCAGCCATTAATCTCTTACCCCAATCCATTAGCACCTCAGCTAGATAGTGTAATTCAACACATATTAACAAAGCAAAGTATGGTGCAGATTTGCTCTATAGAGGTGATGCAGACAGGATTTAGGCTTGCTTGTACAAAGTATGTGATATTTGGAATTAAATTCATGTTCAGTGACACTAGCAACTATACCAAAACAGGAAAAGAAAAGGGTTAAAAAAAGCATAATTCTTTATGCTCAGTTTACAGGGGGATCAATATTTTTTGTTGATAGTTTGGTCATATAATTTATGCCTGGATTGCACTAGGATAGATTGAGGATATATTGCACAGCAGAGAACTTGGATAACTCTATGGCAGCCCACCCATCTTTGAGTTTGGAATTTTGAACCACATATTTTATACATAAATTACATTTTAAACCGAATAGAAAATATACATTTTTTACAGTGTGTATTATATGATAAATGCTTTCTTGGAAAACTGAAATGTTTGAGTTTAGCATCTAGAAATTGAAAAGCAGTCAAAAATTGAAAGAAACAAAACCAGCATTACACACAGATCTTAAATCTCTTGTACTAGCTAAGATAAGTTGTCATCACTAATTAGATCAGCTTCAAGAGATTAAACACCAAGCTTATTTTTCCATGGTGTCCAGTCCATTATAATAGCTATTTGTCTCCTTCTACCAGCAGGACTGGCCAAAGAAATTACACCAGCCATAATTTCCTAATGTTTCTTTGGTCTTTTCTGAATTAGAAAGAGAGGCCCTCGGTCCCAGAAAGCTTACATAACAACTTTTGACTTTATGGGGTTTTGATGGGACTCTGAGGAGGTCTGAACCTCGAGGTAGGATCAATTTTATCAGCTGAATGAACACACCCCCCCCCCCCCCCCCAAAAACCACTAAAGTAATTCTAACCTCAATGTTTTGTTTCAGTACAGACATCCCATTAAAATACACCAAATGCAGATCTTCCGGATGATGCAGATAAACAAAAGTTTGGAAACAAATCTTCCCCCTGTATTCTAATTCCTTTCAGAATCAGCTCTCCTTCCAAATGCTCTGGAGCCCAGCAGCTTGCACTGCTTCCTGGGTTGCAGCAACCTTCAGAGTCTCCCTCTGGGTCTCTAGGAATGTGTCCTCTCCTTGACCTCCGAGGCTTGGCCCTGGATCTGCTCCTCTGCAGACATGTGTTTTGTCAGGAGCCTTTCCATGTGCATGCAGACATTGCAATCTCCTGCTTTTCCTCCCCACAGTCCACCTGACCCAAACTGCCACAGCCAGGAAAAGCAGGGGCAGCCCTTCTGCTGTTCCGTCACACCCTTTCAAACAAAGCGAGAAGAAAAAAACCCAACAACCACAAAATAGAGACTAAGCCAAGAAGAAAAAAATCATTTTTGTCATCTGTCAGGCAAAAAAGCAGTCAAAATTGGAGGCAGTCTCTAGTGTCTCCATCCAAACTGCAAAGCCTTTCCTGGTTTTCTGGCTCAGATGTGAACCCTTTTCATTTTCCTACCTCGAGTAAGACCTGAGGTGAGACCTGGATCCATCAACTCTCCCTAGGCCCCAGTTTCTGGGGGGACAGGATGCAAATATATGAGCCAGAGTGGTTCAGGCTTCTGCACATCCTCGACTTTCAGAGTGTGGATTACATTATCATAGCCCAGAATAAGGATGCTAATGACAACTTGTATTAGGTAATAGAGAAAAGAACAGATGGATAGATCTTGCAAAATAATTAAAACACACCTACCTCTTGTCTGAACTTTTAGTCACCTCTCGCAGCTATTGATTAATAGTCTGTCCAGCTCAAGGCACTGCTACCTGTTGTCATGGCATCTGACTGCCTCCTAAAATAATGAAATACAAGATTGATTCTAATCTGTGCACATGGAAAACAAAGTATAACTTCAGAAAGTTTCTACTTCAGAAAAACTCAGTGAAAGAAGTGGCTATTACTAAATGTAGCTTTTTGTAGGAATGTGTATGAGCTAAAGTTCTCACCTGAAGCAGGAACAGTCTCTGGGATGTGCCAGAACAGTCTCTTGGATATTAGAAGAGAAAATAAACAAGAATCAGGAGTTGAACCCTTTCAGTAATAAGAATGGCTCTCCCATAACCATCCCTTACCAGAGACCTCCATGGTCTCTGAGCTGTTTAAAAGTCTATCAGTTAGGATAATCTGTACAAAATGGAGGAATTCCAAATCCCATTTTCTGCAGTTTACCAGCTTCAGCTTTGATTAACCTGTGGGACCTTACCTCTGCTGGGATTCACCGTGGCCTGTGTGATGCTGGTCCATACCCCACTCCTCACTGCTTCAGCTTTCCATCTGTTTCTTGTTTTCATATGCACTCATTACACAAAGTAGACACATCCTGTCTTTACAGCCTTTCTGGTGGAAAGGCTTTTTCTTTGCTCATGTTTCCTTCAGATACATTGTAAATTTTTTCTGAAGTGACCTTTAAAATCCTTTTAGACCTAATATTTTTTATCCATTGTAGCAAACTTCTTGGCTGACACCAAGTCATTCATCCCAAAATGTCAAAGATCAATGTATTTTTCTACAGAGAATTTCCATATGCCACGTGTGATTTTTCACTGAAACCCACTGTGGTACTGTCTTTATGAAGCCATTGATAGCATTTAGGATATTTATCAGTTTCTATCAACCTTTAATGAAACAGATTTCCAACTCCAACATTTGCTTTTTAACAGCTGTTCATAAATTTCATACATTTCTGAGGGGGTAAAGACCATTTACCAAAAAATAAAATTAAATCCCCATAGGTAGATGTTTCCAGGATCTGTAGACATGTTCATTTCATTTCCCAAGCTTCCCATTTCTCAAGGGAAATCCAAGACAGAGACTTCAGAGATCAAACTGTGGAACATAGAACATGCCCCATCTCTTAGTGTTCAATAAAGGGAGACAGGATTTCTCTAGAGAAATTAAAATAGAAGCCTGTGGTAAAAGAACACAAAATTAAATTTTCTCTTAAATTTTAAATTTTTAAGTAGCTTCCAATATAAAAGGTATATAGATCAGCATACTAGGAAACTTTTTTCTTTGTAAGTGGCCTTCTATTTCCAAGATGTCTAGAGATCCTCTTTTCTACATTGCAGCAGAGGGTATGTGGCTAAGAAATCAAACAAGCGTGATTAAAAATATATTAATCTTGTCCCCAAGTCTGAAAGCCATCACAGATTTAAAACTGGAGGGAAAGAGACCCCATGAGAAAAAAAAATCTAGGAAATCTTATAGAATTATCTAATTAAACGGTGAGTATTCTCACTAGTTATAAAGGAAAACTACAGATATATTTTTTCCAAGTATTTTTTAAGACAGGGTAATGTGGAGTTTTAGGTTTGGACCTTGTAAATCACCTACCGAGCTATACGAACAATGTAAATTAAAATATGTTATAAGCACAGTCATCCTAAAAGACAGCCAAGGTATCTGCAGACACAGTATTGACAGCAAAGGAGAATAGTAGACTTCTATAAGCCCATCTCCTTTATCTCTCAGACTAGAAGAGTGTGATGGGACATATTAGAGTATCACAAATCCTTTTGTCAGTTACATCTGGAAAATCTCTAGAAAGAGCTTCATTTTCTAGAGTGCAAATAGATTCTCTTGAGCCATCCTCAGTGTTCTGTTGAAGTCCTGAAGGATCTAGATTTCACTCAAACATAAAGGTAGGGAAAGGATGCGGATTAAGACATCTTTTCACTTGGGAAAATGCCAAGAAAACCCTAGAAACTTATTGTAGTTTCCTCATAACTGAAGTCCTTGGAAAAAAAAAATACATAAATTCAGATAAAATTCAGACAAAAATAAGTATTTTTTTATTGTCTTACAGATTTTTATATTGAGTTGCTAACATCTGACCCTATGCAGTTCATTTGGGTGTTTTCAATAGCTGTTGTTTACATCCTACACTTTTAATTCTGATCTAATATTTCAGAGCATGAAAAGGTTATTATGGTAACAATGAACCTTCCTTTTTTTCCAGCATCCTTTTGCTGACCTCTCTTGAGTAAAATATTCATTTGTGTTTATTATTTAAGTATGTCAGCATTACCAAAGCACAAGAAGGGAGGAGATCTCTAAAGCTTAGGAAATGCATCTTACATCCAGTTATCAAAAGAACAGTTTGCTTTTGCAAATGGGGTATATTTTGCATACATAGGTGTAACATTTAATCTTTTGGAAAAACTAAAATATGTAAGTTAGAAATAAAAGTTTACGGAACACTTCTCATATGTCCATGATATTCCTCTAGAAAATGTAAGAATGACAAAATTAATTTATTCAAAAGAATGACTGAAACTCTCAATCATATTTGTTCTTTAAAATTCTAATCTCCTTTCACCTTATTGCGTGAAAGTTTATTTAATTTCTTTTTGCTGATATACTTAATAACATTGAAATGAGGCATTTCTTCTTCCATTTTCTCGTAATATGGAAAATTCATTAAAATGTGAGAGCAGTGCAGTGGATGGAAAATTATTGCTTTCTCTCATAAACTTGGCCAAGAAATGAAGAATGCTCTCTCAAATAATCCCAGAATACAGCAATATTTTCAGACTGAACAGGTGCTAAGTATTTTGTTTTGTTGTTAGCTAACCTTCCATAAATCAAGTCTGTCTCTTCCAAGGTTAGTTTTAACAGTTTCTGTCCAGGTTTTCAGTGAGCTACTCCAAAACAATCCTACCATACTTTTCAGATGACCAAATCTGCTTACTAATACTAAATTTTCAAGTAAGAACATCAATATTCTCTACTTTTTCAGAGTGAAATTCCATTACTTCTACACTTCTTAGATATTTTTGCTTCTAAGAATCACAGGGTGAACCTACACTGATATTTTAGCTCAGTTGTCATCTTTTGAAGAAAATTCCCTGATTATTCCCTTTCAATAATGCCTTCTTATGTATTTACTGTCTGGTCTTGGATCCCTACACAAGCTGAATTTTGGGATGAAAGTGAGTAGAAGGTGATCTTTGGCAAGCAGGCATAGAACTAGACCAGCAATAAAGGCTGATATGTGACAGCCAGGTCCTTCCTGCAAACTCTTTCATTTTATTAGTTTGCTTATATTGGTCTGTGCTACTTGCAAATGTGGACACTATTTTTAACTGGACTTTGATTTCATAGATGCTCACGAGATGTAGAACCAAATTCAAATATGGTTTAGGCACTTACAATGTCATTAAGATGTATATAGGACTTAGAGATGTGATCATCTCTGGGACTTATGAAAATTTTATTAATTGGTTATCTGCATCTTTAAATGCCTAAGTATCTTCAAAATTCAGAACCTTCATTTCTGTGATGCACTTCCACTTTCTAAAAATAAGGATAAATAATAATACCCAGTTTGACAGGATCTGATGAGAATAAATACATCAAAAATTGTGAGCTGCTCAAATTATGAAATGAGAGGGTTGAATCATAGATTGCTTTCATATCAGAGATCAAGGTTAAGCAAAGGTGAAAGCTCTGCATACATGATTTGCAAATGCAGTTATGCTAATAGCATGATGATCTTAATTAGATGATCAGCCTCATATCTGACTTTTGATAATAAGTCCTAATGTGACTTGCTAATCAATGTCAGGTATGGGAATAGAATGTAGAATTTCTGACTTGTGAATCTCTGCACTAATTGCTAAACCAGATTGTCTCCCCAGCGTCATCCTTCATTGCAAAGTGCTCTATCTCCTGCTTGTACTCATATCATGTATTAGTTCAACAGCTTTTTGTAGATCCTAGACTAAGACTAGAAGATTCCACTATAATCTAATTTTCAACCTTCTAAGTAACAAGGACCAAAAACTTTTTTGCTATTTCAAAGCAGGAAAAATATTAATTTTTCTTACCATAAATTAACATTTTCATTTTAATTTTTTTCCTGAGCTGTGGAACATTCTTTTCAAAGACACATAATTTTGACTTCAAGATTCCAAATGATGGGTTTGTCACTTTCCATGGGAAGAAATGTCAGTTATTAATTGCCCTCCATCTAGCAAGATGCTCAAAAATAAGGTCAGATTCATTATGTTTGCAAAAGTTGCATTTAATTGGCAGTTTGTATGTTTCTGACTTCTGCTTTCAGCTTCAGTAATATCTTGTTATGCCTTTAACTGCTAGATTAAACATTCCTACATCTCAGATCACAGATTGCTGTATAAAGCAAACTGTGAAAGAAAAGTGGTCACTTTAATCACATTGTTTAAGTCACTGTGGGAAGTAGTTCTGATAGCTAAGAAAATAATAGAATTATTTTTGCTTCAAATGTTTCATTTTTTTCTCTAATTCTGCAATATTACAGACAAATCCTACAAAGCAACTATTACAAAAATGCATTTTAAAGTGAAAGATTTGCCTGGACTAACTTCCTTTCCAATGGACAATCCTTGTATTCTATATCTGAAGAGCAGGCAAGGAAAGGAAAAAAGACATTTTCCCTCCTTGAAACCAAAGTGTGTAGTTGTCATCTGTTTCTTTGGGTTTTGTCAACCCATCAGAAAACCATCCTAACAACTGTGATTACCATTAATTAGCTCACTGGAATAAATACAGCTGTCAAAGCAAAATAGGGTATTGTGGAATTACCACACACAATAAATCATTACCCCTTCAAAGGACAAATGTTGGAATTAATAAACTTTTAAAAGTAAATGAAGCTGACATCACACATTGAAAAATTCTTAGATTCAGCACACAGAATCTAATCTTTGTTTACATAAAGTATTGCATGAAATAGAACCAAAATTTCATAGCAGGGTGATATTTGTGTATAAAATTGCTCTCAATTGAGAATATATACATAAAACTGAAGAATAAGAAGTTAAATTATTGAAAACACCAAAGAAGATTTTTTCCCCCTTCTGAATGCATAGTACTACATACAATGGTACATGTGATAATATGGGCAAAACCTGAAATCTATTAAAATACCTGCTATTCCTGTATTTAATTTTATCTCTACCAAATTAAGTGTTAGTAGGTTGTGGCCTAATTGTAACATGATGTTTAATTTTTCATCTCATACAAAATTTTACAGTGAAGAAGGGGAAAACAGTAAGATGTTTCTCATTAAAAAAAGTGCATGTTTGCTGCAGCTGCAGCTTTGGCTTCATTTCATAGTTAGAACTCTCAAAGGGCACAGAAAGAACAGTAATAGCCATTATGGCCCCAGACTTATCACCTCCTAAATACAAACGAAAAATTTAGACAGGAGGAAAATTAAACTTGATTTCTCTTCTAGTAAAAAAAGAAAATAAAAATCACTAAAAAAACCCTGCAAGAGACCCCAAAACACCAAAAAAAAAACCAACAACAACAAAAAAACCCCCAAAAAACAAAAAACCCCAACACATTAACTTACACAGTTAGACCAATGTCAGTGAACCAAATTCTAGAAAAGAAAATAACTACTTTTTGGTAATTTTGAGAATGTTGAATTTTCTCTTTTTCCCCTTGCAACACATTTTTCTCCTTTTCACCAGGCAAAGCTGTCTGATAAAGAGCTCTATGAACAGAAATTCAGTTCGCACAGAGGAAACAAAAGTAATTCTTTTGGACATGTACACACATGTACCAGAAGGCTCCATCTAGATAGCAGGAATGTTCACAGTATGAATTATGGAATAATATAAGAATGTTCATTTATTGTGAACTCTCAGCTCCTCACCTTTGCCCTGCTGATGAATCCATTCCTCCTGGGATGAGTGGAACACTACCAGTAATCTGACTTTCAGAAATCTGCCAAAAGCAGGAGTTCTGTGAGACTGAACTAAAAGTCCTTAACTTTTTTTTCACTTCCCTAAGTGAAAGTAATGGGCAAAAAAAAAAAATCTATAGGGAAGTTTTGAAAAGTAAGGAAAGGGAAGACTCCTCCCTTTCTTTGTCCAAATGCAAGACTCATTTCTTAACATTTTTGCCTAATTAGAACACATGTAGTAAAATAAATTTTAAAAGCCTGGCAAACCAAAATATGACAAACAATGGGGTGGAGAATGGAAAAGCATGAGCAGGGATAAACAGCCTTAATCACATCTCTTAGCTGTGTATTGGAAAATGCTCAATGTTACAAGTTTAGTTTATAAATTTGAATGGAATGGAATGAAATCACATGTTAAATAATAAATGAACCATGGGAAAAAATATTCTGAAGACTCTGGAAACAAAAATTTTAGTAGCTTAAAAAGTCAAAAAGTCAGTAAGTTTTACTTAGATAGAGTGAAATCACATTTTATGCTGTGTTAATACATCTTGTAATTCCAGTGATTAGTATCCTAGAGAAGATACATTTTTTGTTAGTTTTATTATGCTATTATGTGTGAAGAAAAGTCCCATGCATTGTCCTTCCAGTACACCCTCAATCAAACAGGGAAGATCTGAAACATGTTCTTAATATTTACAAGGTTAAGAAATGAAAACATAAGCTAAAATTTATATTTTCTGAAAGATGAAAAAAGGTGGCCAATTTTAAAATACTCCCTTTCAGAACATCTCCCAGAGGCAGGCACATTTCTGCAGGAATGAAACAGAATTATTTTGTATATAATTAAAATTCTGAAATCATTGCTTACTTACCAAATTTGACCTTGGTGCTTACTTAGTGATAACAAAAGTTATAATACCTCCTTTGTTCTTCCATTATAAACACACATCAAATGTTGCAGGGGCAGCATCTGGTTTTAAGAGGCACTTACTTTGGAATGACAGAATCAGAGATATAATGTACCAAAGTGATACATTTTGATTTCTATTACTGGCCCTCACAATTATCATCAGTATCTCTATAGCGTGTTTTTCCTGTTCTGCCAAACAAACCGTATTTCTGTTAATTATATGACTAAATTAGTAATTTCAAACTTAATACCTCCTAAAGCCATCAGCAGATGTTGCTTTATAATCATTGATGTCATTCCCTAAATGATTGAAAAGGAGACATTGCTGGAGTGCTATGAGTGAATGGTAACTTTGGTGTTCTTGTCCAACTTTAGCTGTGTAACAGGGAAGCATCTGGCCTGCCTCACTCAAACAGGCTCTCTCCACAGACAGCAACAGTTCCAAAAGGAAATTCACCCTCTTTAAAAACACATGCAAGAAACAGCCCCGTCACTCTTGTCTCTCTAGCTCTGCAGGCAGCCCAATTATTTACCCCAGTCAAAATTGCTTCCTCTGAAACTGCAAAGTGGTAAAACTCATGCCATCTCTTAGCTGAACATGGGTCTAATCTGCAGGTCAGATTCTCTTTTTCATTTCAGCTGATCTTGTTTTATGTTTCAATAAGATGAGAAGCCTGCCCAGCCTGGCACGAGAAAAGGTGTCTCTGTATGGTGAGTAATATTTAGCACCTTCCACAAGTGGTCCCCTAGGAAAGTACCACAGTCACATGAAGCCAGAGATAAATATTCGTAGACTGCTGATGCTTATCTTGAAGTCAATAATAATAATAATAATAATAATAATAATAATAATAAAGTTACCTCACTTATGAGATCAATGTAAGAATTTAATTCAATATTTATAAAATACAGAGGACACAAACAAAGCAGAGAGGCAATAAGAGAAAATAAGATTTGCTTGGACTTCCAGCTACATCCTTTGAGAATATAATGTCTTTTCTTTTCTCCTCCTTGCTGCTCTATCACTCTGTACCACAATTTACTACTGGAGAAAAAAAATTACTCTTTTCCCTCTAAATAGCTATCAGCATGTTTTTTCTCTATAAATCCTAGTGAGATCCCTGGTGGTGCCATAACAGTTAACAAATACAGAAAGTAATATGAAACAGCTTCATTTCCCCAGCATATTAAAACTACAGTTGTCAGCATTTAATGTCTCTGATATCCTTAACCCCCTACAAGTTGTAGAATTAACTGAAGCTTTGCCTCCAGGTATCCCATCAGGATGCTCCAATACAGAGATTTACATTCAGTGTAACTCTCTAGGAGTAAAATATCTTTTTTGACATACTTAATGCGTCATAATAACTGCAAATTTATTGTATCAAGCATTAACCACTTTCTCCTTCATACATGCCTGGAGCAAGGAAGAAACATCACTATTACCATAACTATGCTACACTGAATGAACAAATATGCAGAAGCCTTACTGCAGACTTCAATCATTTGCATTATTTTTAAATGATATAATTTTAAAATACGTTCATTTTAGAGCCATAAATGAGAATGGAGCAGATGGTTAGAGCTTAATTTAGAGTAATTTGTCTATTAAAATACACTGCACTGCCAGTGAGTCTTTGTTATAACACTAACTCATTACAATGGAGTTGTAATTTATGGGGTAGAGGGAAAGGTATTGGACCTTTAGGAAAAGTTTACAATCTTAGAGTATTCACAAGGAGAAGCAAACACAGATAAGCATTTCAATACAAGATTATTAAGAAAAAAATGGGAAAAGCAAAAATAACAGTATTAAGATTTGCAGTCCTTTCAGATCTCCCAATGCTCCTACACAGAAAGGACATTCACATGCCCAAGTAAAAGGACCTTCTTTATGTAATGTTAATCATGGATTTCTTCATTCGCACTGATTTTTAATTGTTAAAAAATATGGAAACTTACAGCTTCACATTGCAGCATTAAAGTCTTTTGTAAATACTTTTTTACAAATATTTCGAATAAGCAAGTTATGCATATTGAAATTCATTATTGCATTGTTCTCTGCTTTAAAAACACATTTGAAAGCTTTTTCATCTTAATGTAAAAGCCCAGTAAAGCTGTTAATGTGTTCAGTCTGTATTAGAATTAACTTTATGTTCATTATCTATCTGTAGGGAAAATGAATGAGCAACAGGCAGGCAAGAAAGCCCACATGGGATATAACAATTTAGGGTGATCAAAGCTAAAGGTAATCTGAAGAACTTTAAAGGGACATAAAATATGAAAAACACAAGTTTTTTTCAGAGAAAATTCACTTATGTTATAGTTAAACTGGCACTAGGTGAAATAAATATTTTCAGTTTTCATATACCTTCCCCATATCTAAACTATTTTTTTATTCCAGAAAGGAAATGTTTCTGTAATTTTGATGACAGTACCAAACATTTTTCCTTAATACTTAGAGTTTGCTCAAAAGATGGTGATTAAACACATAATTACAAATGAAATTATGTAGAAGACAGTACTAAATTATGTATTGAAGCTTGTATTGCATATACACATTCATATAAATAGGCGTGTGTGTATTTACATATATTTATAACTTCTTATATGGATATGTAGTGCTCATATCTGGTTGCAGTGAGAGAACACTGACAATTATTAAATATATTAAAAATTGCAGTACCTTATAACTTGTACAATTATTTAATTGTGACAAAGTGTTAGAATAATTTATTAGAGGTGGTGCTGGGGTGAAAAGTTCACATCATGGAATCACAGAATGGTTTGGGTTGGAAGGAACCTTAAAGACAGCTGGTTCCAACCCAGGCAGGGACACCTTCCCTTAGACCAGGTTGCTCCAAGCAAATTTATTGTATCAAGGATTGTCTGCCATAGATGACTGTGGCAAGGAGGAAACAAAAGTTTAGGACAGAAGAGTCCAGTTAAGTATTTTTTCCACAAACCAGTAATGCCTGAGAAATACCCACATAGCCAAAGACAATTTCTGATTGAGATATTTTAGAACAAGACTACTAAAAAACAGCTGCTGTGCAATCTCAAATTTTCTAGCTTAATAGGAATGTGTTCTATTTAATATAAAAGTATTTCCCTCTCCAAGCTGACTATCTAATAAATGAAATCTTTGCTCAGTTTAGAATATTGCACATAAATATTATTAGCATAAAATGGGGAAAAAAAAGAAAGACAAATCCATGCTACAAGGCTGCACATTCATTTTAAAACAAAACACTAACTAAATTTCATATAATGGGACTTTCAATTGGTAACAAGAGCCTTGTCTCCTGGATTGCATGAAAGTAGAAAAAGGAAGGAACAAGATAATACTGTGTGATTTCCTCTTTTCAAACTACTCTGATGCTTGCCAAGTCTGTATCTTCTCGAGCCTGCTCCAAAAACATAAGTGTCTAATATCCCCCATAGCTCCTATCTAATTTATACAGTACATTTTATAAATTAATAGATTTTTTTTTATCTTTCTGTCAAGTATCCAAGCAATTACTGAAGTGCAAGACATGGGTTATGACATTTAGTACTACAGTAAGAGAAACCATTTGCAAAATTTTATATGTAGCATGACCTTTAATTTTTAAGTACAAATGGGCGAAGAAAAACAAACAGACACCATCAGCAGAACTTGATGAACTAAGAAAACAGTCTCTTCATGGTATGCATAAACTATTTTAATAAGATAGTAATAAAAATTAATTTTTGAAAGTGTGCGAAAATCAAGATAGTCAGAAATCTAGTCATATATCCTAGGGTAATAATTTTCGAGTTAGTATCAGAAACTCTCAGGTAATCACCAAAACATCCCTTCCACTCTTATTCTTTTAGAGAAGCAGGCTTTGTTTCAATTTATTTTAAATTGGATGTATAATTCCAAGTCTCTCACAGCTCAGTTCTGATTCGACCTATTGACTACAAAGGGAACTAAGAGTAACCAGCTGAGACTTAAATATCTGATTTCTGGGTTTCTGAAGTTCTCCAAAACCAATTCTACCCTGACAGTTTTAAAACTGTGATTGTGTTACATGTCTTTCTTGCAGCATAAATAAATCCAAGCTTTCAATGACCCATTTTATATTTGGGTATTCCATGCTTACCTGGAAAACAGTAACTTCCACCATAAATCCAAAGATTTTAACTTCACTGAGCTTGGCTACAAGCTACTGGATATTTTATGTAGACCTTTTTAGATTATATATATATATTTGCAGAAACATTCTGATAACACATAAGTAACATTTTTAAGCAGTAATTATGCAATAAGCTGCACCAATCCCTCTGTATCAAAAAATATGTTGTGTTTTTGTCAAATATCACTTACTCAGATTCAATAAATCATATTCAACAATATTTTTGGAGCCTGTGCTTTTCCAAATCTGAGCTATTTCCTAGAAGGTGGTTCTGTATTAACAGAAAAAATAAGCTACATGAAGTATATTAGACTGCCTACAGAAAGACTGAAAATATTATCAATACTGCTCAATAAATTTCATGAAAAATACATGATGTGAAACAAGATACTGTTCTATAACAGGACTAAGTCAAGTCAAAAGTTTGACTGTGTTTGGTTCAAACTCATTTTACACCTGTGCCCAATTAGTGTCTTCAAATCACACTGAGATTCTCTGATGAGAAATGCTGGATCCCTTAAGTGCAAAAAATACTTTGATGGCATCTCAAAATTTGCAGAATTTCCAAAAGTAAACCATAATCCTCTGGCAGCTGGCAATAGGTTGCTGATTTATTACACTGCCTGCAATGCAAGCCTTGGCTTCAGGGAGGGTTGAAAGGAGGTCTAGGTTGTCCCAGTACTGAATCCAGCCCTGGAAATCTGTGGGGATGTATGGATACCTGCTGCATGCCAGGATCCCCACTTTTCCAGGGTCTGCTCTGGGCAGGGTGGACTTAAAATCAAACAGTAGCTTCAGGATGAAAAATGAAAGGGTTAATACCCATCCTTAAAGCAAAAAATAGTGATGCTGTGAATGGACATAAAACCAAAGCTATTTGTTTACCTGTTAATCATTCCTCCCCTAAACTCAAAGCATCCTATGTATTCCAGCTTTCCAAAGGTATCTAGAAACAAACCAAAATGCAGAGAGATTCTGAACAATGTAGATTAAAATTCCCTCCTCCCTGGAAGATTCAGGGAAAAATATAAAAAAGCTAAAACACAAGGCATCATCAGGACTATTGATTGTGGAGTGGTCAGCACCCCTTCAGTGAGCACTGAAAAGCCAGGGCTTCATTTGATTGCAGGTTTGAAAGAAGCCATAAATAAAATGTTCTGTTCTTTTCTCTAAAGAGTAACAACACTCTAAACAGTGACAGTAATACAGAATTGCACCACAGATTGTTTCTGAAAGTAATAACAATTTTTTATAAGTTTAATAGAAATTCGTTTTTCTGTATCTTACTAGTAAAAATGATGGCTCAGATGATTAAATGAAGCCTGTGTAAATATTCTGAAAGGTTTTATAAAATGAAATCTTTTCACCTGGTCAAATCAGAGACACTTTTGCTTATTGGTTTGAAGAGCAACTATAGATTAAGATTTATTTCAGAAGTCTCTTAGAAAAATGATCAGGGTAATGTTTCATGGAAAAAATTTAAATATAAGACCAGTAAAACATTTATTTGCTAAAGTATTGCTGTCCAACTGCCAAGATATTTCAAAGCTACATTTTTCTTATCAATTTACTACATAGTTTATATGTTAAAATATTCAGCTTCCAAAACCTTTTACAGACACAGGTGTTAAGATTCACAGCGGCCCCAGAACTGAAATGAGTGGGTGAATATTTGTTACGTCTACAGCCCAAATTAACATCTTGTCTGATTTTAGTTATTTGATGATGGGGTGCAGCAGGGCCAGTCACTCCTTTGGGCTGAGCACTGGGAGCAGGGAAGGGTCCCCATGGGGAGAGGAGTCCTGAGCCCTTAGATGGGGCATGGGGGGAGGTCCCAGGTGCCAAGTCCCAGGAGATTGCTTGAGGAGCATTAACTCCTGCTGGTGTCATCAGGGTCCTGTACAACGTGGAATAATTTAAAAAATTAATTAAGTAGTAGAAAAACTGAAAAAGCAAAATTCTGTTAGAAAAAAAAGGAAGACTTGAAGCATTGAAAGCCACTTTTTCTCTGTCCTTGAAAATATTTGCTATTATTTTTCCTAACCAGAGCTCAAACTTGAAATCTGAAACACAAGACTGCAACTCAAAACTTTGACCAGGGCACCAAAAGCATCTTTAGCTGCACAAATCTCTCCAAAGAGAGCCTTTTATTCTCTGAGTACTCAAAAACTGGTATAAACCTTTAATTAACTTATTTATATTGAATAGAATAAGATCTTCTGCTCTGGGATTTGTAAGCAAAGTCTCAGTCACTTGAAATGAGACACAGCACTATTGACTGCATCCAGTGACCTGAAAATACATTTTCCCCCCAGCTTTTGCTAAAGTCTTCAAACATCAATCCACAAAATTTTTATGACAATTGATGTTTGTCTGTAATATGAATCACTCTCAAGCATTTTACAGTGCCCTGTATCAGCCCTGAAGAGCAAACATAATTGAGAAAGCCAGCATGAAAAGTACATGCACTCTCAGAGTACCTCTTATCTTCAATGTCAGCACCTGGTGCACAACACATACAAATTACTATGAGAGGTTATATTAAAGTTTTCTGTTGCAAGCAACAATGAACTTTTATTTATATATTCAATAGTGGACATGTAATTTTTAAAAATTAAATATTATAATTATATTTTGAGATAATTCATGGGAATGACAACACAGTTTGAAAGTTTTAACTCATTCCCTTGGAGAAGTGCTCAGTCCCACTTTGCTCACCTCAACAGAAAGCTTAAAAGCTCCTAGAGAAGAAAAGAAATGGCAATGATTCTTCCTTTTCTGCATAGAATCCTGGCATCGCAGCATTATAAAATTTGGGGGTTGTTCCAGTGTCATAAAATTAATTTAAACACTTCTTTGTAGCTTTTGTGAATGCAAATTGATACTTTCAGAACTGTGTTGTCTGACCAAGTGAAAAATGGAAGGAAGAATTTAGTAAAGGGAATAATTTAATTTAAGAAACTTCAAAATGCCATCCCTGTAAAATTCAGGTATCCTTTTTCTTCGTTTGGTTTGGTTTGGTTTGGTTTGGTTTGGTTTGGTTTGGTTTGGTTTGGTTTGGTCTGGTTTGGTTTTTTCCCTGGCAGTATGGACATTCCCTAGACATTTCTGTTTTATAATGGAATTCCAGCTGCCAGTTTTGTGCTGGAGTGCTTAGAATTTAAGAGAGCTGAGATTCTCTGTACCTGCCTTATATGTGAGGTGTGGTGGCCCTGATGACCTAAACATTTTCTGGATTATTTTTGCTGTCAGGCAGCACTGACAACATACAAAACATAGACAAAATTTGTCAAGCCTCTGGAGGACAGAGTATTTCTTTGAAGTGCTCTTCCTACAGAATCAGTTAAGTCAGATGAAGCATCTGACACCTTGCTACCAGTGCTCTCTCAGACAATTTATTGCTTGGATGAAAAATGACCCACCAGTTTCTGAGTCCCCCAAATGCAATGCTGAAGACATGTACTTCGTCAGGGTCTCAGTGACAAATGCTACTGATTGGTTTCTTTAACCACAGTTTGCTGTGTGTACAGTAAATTGTACACAGTATTAGAGAGGATGTGGTGAGAGGGATGGGCAATGACCTGTTTGTCTTATCCCACCTGAACACATTGCATCAGAAAGAGGTCACAGAAATGAGAAGCACATTTCTAAATCCCCCAGGAAAAATGATCACACTGAGCCTGGGCAATACTTTGGAATGAAGGTAGGAAGAGACACAGGAAACTGGGAGGTTGCAGCCTGGAAAACTAAGAGGAACAGGAGGATCTTCCTGCAATTTGAGCAGACTCCAGACTGCTCAGAAGTAATGAAAGATTTTCTTAGAAACATAACTAACTCACTGGAGCATATGGCATTTAACCCATCTTACTCTAACTTTTGGGCACCCTGTGTTCCCTTGAGCACAAACTTACAGCCTCCTGAGGAGGCTGTGCAGGATAAATAACCATCACTACTGGAAACCTCATGAATCATCAGGAACATAATTGAATGCATCATTACCAAAGCAAAGAGTGAAAAATTTCATTTCTTATTCTGCTTTAGGTTCTTTTTCAGAAACATCAATACAAAAGAGAGAAAAATAGTACAGACTGTGTAAATTTATATCAAAAGAACCAAGTACCCAAATCCTCTGAATAACTTCAGCTCCGAGGTACATTATTCTGCATATAACCATTTAAGAGTGACTGAATGCCCAACACTCCTGAAGGTACTACTTTTCAGATGAGCCAAAAATTGTCTCAATACACAGACAGAGTTGGAAGAGAGAAATGCTGGTACTGGAAATAGAGGAAACTTCTGCTTGTAAAAAGTAGTAAGTATATAAGCAAAATATTCCATAGAAGAAAATGTCATTGTGCAAATGCAAGAGGAAGAAGAACTGGTTAGGTAGCAGCTCTTCAGAAATAAATCTGAGCTATTACAAACCACAAAGCATGCTGGAATTGATGGTACACAATCAGAAAATGATAAAAATCATTATGTTAGAACATATGTAGAATCATGAAAGATTATCTATCCTATGCCTCATCACTCTGAGAAGTCCTCACTTGGTGTACTCATCCCATCCCAGACTTTCTTAGTTCAAGAAAGCTACAGATTAGAGAGACTACATCTCTTGTTGCCACATTACTTCAAACTCCTGACAGGAATCCTGGCCTTTGATGGGACACCGAGCTACTGACATGTTTTTAGAGACTCAGTGCCCAACACCAAAGAAAGCACAGCTAATATACTACATGTGTGAATTGTCTTCTAACCACAATTATCTCTAATTGATTACAAGGAAGAGAAATTCTACATAATGTTTTCCTTAATATCCTCCTGCAGTTCTTGACTTGCAAGATATCTGTTGTGCAGCTCATTAAAATCTTCATCCTGCAGAGAAGAACAGCTCATTGCTGTTTGCTCCTCTCATAGAATCAATGAATTTTCCCCTGTACCTTGCAATACTCACAGCTCTTGAATAGCATCCAAATTTACACAAACCTTGCCAAAAAATTATTCATGAAAAGATCATCATAACAACTGATCCAATTCAAGTATTTCTAAACCTCTTTGCTTTGCTAGGGCTGAAGGTCAAGGAACAAACATTCAAGCACACTTGAAGTCTGGGCAGAAGAACATTGAGGAACTGAAGGTCAGCAAGTGCTTATCTCCTGTGAGACTTAATCCAAAGATCCACAAGTCTCTCTATTCAGATTCAATTCCATCTTTCTTGAATGCTTATAATCAAGCTCAAGCCTATCTTTTTTACATCCCCAGATACACTATTCTTGCCCATTGGCAAATTTCAGACATTATCTCAGTTTTTCAGATGACATTTCCATGGATTATTATGCTGCAAAGCTGTCAACTTCTAGTGCTCGTGGTCTCTCACGTGGATATTGTCCAACAGCTAATCTCTTCTTACAGCCTCTGAGGAATTGGAAATATCAGTAGAATATCCTGGAGCAGGTTCTGGAAAATTTCTCAAGTCTTTGAAAATATGACTTACAAAACAACAAAAAACAAACAAATCTCCCTGGTCCTGCCAGCTGTTTCTCTTGCTAGAATAAAGATAGATAATTATTTCTACAAAAGGAGGTGGGAAAAAAAAATCTGACCTAATTTATGAGCCATGGGCTGATAAAAATCACATAAAGACTAATGATTGAAAACATAAATAAAAGTTTTTATTACAACAGGATTACAACTCTAGCTATTAATACAGAAAAATTAAGGTTGACTTCCAGCTGCCTCCTGCAGACTAAGGTTTCTTGATGCGTATTCAGGCTTCTTATGCTTTCTTTTATTGCCTTTTAAAAATTGCTTTTTGTGTTTCTTTTTATTTTTTTTCATGTATTTTTGATAAGCTGTTGGGACTGCAAGTTGCTGGAATGTGGATGGTGTGAAGCACATTGACACTGCATGTACTTTGCTATCACAGTCCTTCCAACCTGATGAGCCTCAAAGGGTTTCATGTCAGTGATGAAAGTAGTGGGAGTCACTTCACTATTCGTGTCCTCATAGTAGTTCTAAATATACATTAATTATATTAAGTTCTTAATATATACTTAAAATATTAAGTTATATTAAGTAATTATTAATACACATTAATATATGAAGTTCTTAATATACATTAACAATTAACTCTATATATAAAGACCTACATTAACTAGTTTTTAATTTACATTAACTTCTAATATACATTAACTTATTAAGAGCCAATAATGTATATTAACTCTTAATATACATTAACTTTACATTTGCCCTGCACAAGCCAAATGGTATCCAAAACTCTTCTTGGTCCTTTCCTGAGGCCCTCTGGCTGATTGCCATTTCTCTGCTGTGGTTTCTGCCTTGCAGAGATATAAGAGAGTGTTGATAACATTTTCTCAGGATCCATTGCTCTTCATGTCCAAGAAATTTTGCCCTGTGCTATATTTCCACCAAAAGTGAATTTTTCTGAGTAACTTTCAATCTTACCTCACAGCTCAGAAGTTTCAAAAGCATGTCTATAACCATTCAGGCACACTTTGGTAGTTCTTTTATATATATCCCTTTTCTAATGACTCCCAATTAAGACTGTAACTCAAATAATACAATTATATTATATTCCAGGTGCATGTTCTGAGAGTATTAGGTATCTACTAGCAACAACTTCGGCGTCCTACTTTTAGATGAGTATTTTTTTCTGATTTGGCAACAAAAGTCACACCTTTGATCCAATCAATTTGCAGGATAGTAGCATTTCAGTCATGATACTGGTTTCTTTTTTTTCTTTAAAAATTTAGGGGTTGATCACTTGACTGTTCTGTTGGAGGATTTCTCACCAGTTCCAGGAAGCTGTGCTGACAATTTCAAGGGCTGAAATGATGCCTCTGTTGTAGGCAGCTACATCCATCTTTCCCAGCTACGACATTGAAGGCATTCTGTGTTTTTGTAGGTTTGCAGACTGTGAGGAAATATTTCCAGCTTCATCTTGCCTCTATGTGTGCCATTTCCTTGGTTTCCTTCTCTGTTGGTTCATGGGCTCTCACCAGGAGTCTGCATTTGTCCACTAGCTCCTGAGTTTATTGTAGATGAACAACACTTGGCCTCACTTCTCCAGTCGAACATTGCTGTTTGTTTGACATTAAATTTCACCTGGCTCCCTAAACCAGTAGCAATTTAATTCAGTTATTGGTCTAGCAGCAGAGCTGAAATCATAGAAATGGAATCATTTACTTTCTTCTGCAAAACTTCATCCTCCACATCTCCTCATCTTCTGAAGTTACACTGAAGTTCTCCTTCCCTTTAATAGAAATCTTTGCCTTGTTGATTGTTACTTCTTCCCTCTTGAGCTAACATAACTTTGGAGGATAAAATTCTTCTCTTTCCTACACATTGTGCTTTATTTTCGAAAAACAGGCAGTTTTTCTTTCTGTGCATTGTTTTCCACATAATGTGCACCATGACAAACATGTCTGTATTTCAGGTCACCTACTTCCCTCCTTGATTGTCATGGTTTGAACCCTCATATTTCAAATTTTAATATCTATGTATTATTATGTTGGTATTAGTGTTCATTTTGTATCAATTAATTGTCTTTTATTTGGGCTTGTTTTTAATGTCATGTTGTCTGGAATGCCATCTCTTATGTACAGTACTACCCCTCCCCTAGATTTTTATGTATTTGAAGTTACACATGTATTTTGGACTTCTCAGCTATGATAAATCCTTTTTTAAGCTCCTCAGTTGTGGGTGTGAGGCCTGTATTCCTTTGTACCCCTATTAGGTGCATATTTTTAAATGGTACTATCTTAGATCCACATCCAATAAAGATGAGAGACTTTTCAGCTAATTCCTGGCAGAGGAATGAATGATGAATTACCTGTTTGTATACCAACAGGGATTAAATGAGTGGGCCTGCATATTCCCCTGTGCTGCATCCAAAATGGGGTGGGGGGCGGGGGTGTGTGGAAATTTAAAAATTCACTGATGCTGCCATGGAGCCTAGACTTGAAAACAGCTTTGGAAAATCCTTTAAGCTGTAGTATAGATGTATATGGACATAGATAACTGAAATTAAAGTCCTATATAAATGTCTTTTCTGGCCTTTTAGGTGTGTTTCCAATTAATGGCACTGACTTATCCTTTTTGTATTTTCCATAATTTTCATGTCTTCATCCCTCATTGACTTTGCACCAGACAGACACCAGTCCTGCTTTGTTATTGCTTTCATGCTTGTAGAAATAGGATTTTAACTAGAATTTCGTAATTCCCTGGCATCTGAGACTTTCCATGATACCTCATACCTTTGTTTCCAGGGCTGATTCGTTTCCATTTACAACATTTTTCTGTTTGCTGATGCTTTTGCTAGATTGGGTGCTGTCACAGTGCTTCATTTACTTACCAGCTAGTTACTTGCTAATGAGTAGCATGAACATAGTAAAACCTTAGTAAAACTAAAAATTAGCCTGGCTTGTAGATAGCTAAAGATGAGTAAGATTATTTGCATCCAAGCTATCAACTCATCTGTAAGCTACAATGAATGCAATCGGGACCACTTCTGTGCAGGCCCTTGGGTATTTTTCTTGTTCTTACAGTATAGTGGGGGCCTTAGAGATTTGTTTTTCCTGTTCCTACTGTAAGTGGAAGCACTGAAATCTCCTAAAATCCATGCATGTCATCATCTCTTACATTAAAGATTTTCATATCCAGGGCTGCATAAAAAGAAGTGAGCCCAGCAGGTCACAGGAGGGAGGTGATTCTCCTCTGTTCCACTCTCATAAGACCCCACATGGAACATTGCCTCCACCTCTGGAGTTTAAGAAATACAAGGATCTGTTAAATGGGTTGAAGAGGAGGGCCATAAAAATGATCAGGGGCAGGAACAGGTTTCCTGGGGTTATTCAGTCTGGTGAGACTCCAGACTGACCTTTAAAAATAAAAAGGGACTTCTAAGAACAAGGGAGAAAACCTTTTTTGCCAGAATTTATAGTGACAGGATGAGGGTCAATGGTTTTATACTGACAGAGGGCAGATATACACACTGGATAGAAGGCAGAAAGTGAGATAGGCAAGGGCTTTGATCAACCTGGTCTAGTTTAAGGTGTCCTTGCCTGTGGCAGAGAGGTTGCACTGGATCTTTGAACGTTCTTTTTAACCTTAACCATTCTATGATTCTGTGATCCTCTGTCACTCTTTGAAGAGCTTTACAGCTTGCCCAATCTTCTGAATGCTTATTCAATTCCTTTCACACCTCCATTCAAACCCAACAGTTCATCAGGAATACTTCTGTCATTGCTTTGGGTATTTTTACAATGAATGGTAGATTTTTTGAAAATTGAACTTTGTTGGTAATATATAAGTTTAATCAATTAATTTTTTATTGGAGTCCAGGTCTGGGCTAGAGAATAAGATTGATAATAGGACAGTTGTCAAATGAGTAACTTCACCTGTTGTGCATCCAATCAAATAGTTTGATTTTACATGATTTCAGTCAGGGACCTGTTTGAAGTGGACATTCTTCCACCAAGACCATGCTTATGTAAAATGGGATTCTTATTTCTCCTGGCTGCAGCTCTTCCACGTTACATAAATAAGTGTTTATTGGAGCAGAAAATTGGACAAGTGCCTGACGTACTTAGTGCAAGTTTCTTAACCATAACTCTTTTAAATAAAGCAAGGACAATATATCCTTCTTGGACTTAGAGCTTTCTGAATTAAATTTCTGAATTTCCAAAACAACTTCAGTTTCCAATTTACCACTACCCTTTTTTTCAGGGCACTGCACTGTCATTTCAAATTCAAAATAAAAGAAAGTTGGAGACTGCATTAATTCAGGAACAGTTGAGTCAACTGTAAAAGAAACAAGTTTTATGCATAATAGAAGTACACTAAATCCAACTGATTTCTGCATCAAAATTACATCTTTCATAAATGTCTCATGACACATTGGTTCTTCATGGATACATCTCTGTACCCTAATCTTAAAGAAATAGAGTAAAATGCACTGTTTTCATTTTTTGACTGCAACAGATCAAGAAGGCTGAAGTTGAGCTAGAGATTATCCAGAGGATAGAAAAAATAATGAACAAAGATCTGAGGCAGTTTTTAGTCCTATTCTTGTTCTAACTTAATGATTTCAAAGCATCTAAATATTAGTCATAGACATTGCTAAAATTCATACACAAATCTTATGTGGTACTTGTCACAGGGCAACAAAACACACTATATCATTATATCTTTTCTCACCTTCCCACCAGGAATAAAAATGTGTGTCTTTTTTATATTCCAAAGAGGAAACATATTTTGTTATATAAGCCTGACCTCACTTTTTATAGAATAGTGGTATTAGTGGGCATAAGGAGAAGTTCTTGACACAATTTTCTTGACTGCAATCCTCCATCTAAAATAAGAGGCTATAAAAGTAGGAGATGCAGAGACCTTGAGGGTAAATATAATGACACAATAGGAAGTAACATATACCCAAAAGATGTAGAGTACTATAATGAGAAACACATAAATGAGATTTTTATTTATGGATGCATGTTATTATTAATGCTTAATATTTATGGCCAGAAAATATAAAGTCCTCTTATTAATATGTTTGTAAGAGCCTAAAAGTTTAGATGGGTATTAAAAGATAATAGGAATTTAAGAGTTTCTAGGGTTCCTTTTTCTTACAGTCTCAGAAAAAGGAATTTGATGTAATCATGGTAACTCCATTCTTGGGCCAATTGCGTTTAAAGACTGTAGTCCAAAATTCACTTTACATATCTTTAAAAATGTGCAGCTTTCACATTTCTACTCATACATATTTTGCAACATTAAACCTCAGTGTTTTAAAGAGGCTGTTGTCATAACAAAGGCAGCTTAAAGCTGAAAATATAATCTAATCAGGAGATATAGTAGAAATATTTCCTGTGAAAAACTTGAGGATGAGGAGGAAAAGGCAAGGAAATGAAATATTTTGTGATCTCCAACAACCAAACACAAGAATTGCAAAAAGAGCAATTGCTTGAATCATTCCAGTTTGTGGACATTCCATTTTGGATTACAGAAGTGCCTAGAGCAGTAACCATCAGTGATTCTGGTAAGGGAAATGTAGCACCAGGAATCTCCAACATGAGTCAAATTTAACACTGATTGCAAAAGGCAGCTGATTTCACAACCTAGATGTGATGCTGAAATATCTTACACATAGCATTACCATTAGTGGGTTAAAATTGCTTCTTCTCTGCTTGCAGTTACATTTCTAACTTTTTTCTATTTTTTATAATAAAAAAATTTAAAATGCTTTAAAATTTTATCTGTTTTCTTTTTGATCCGGCCCGTAGTAAATTTTCATTTCTCCAGGTTACCACAGCACAGTTCCATATTCAACACAACATTCAGGAGATAAAGGAAGTTTATCTGCACTTCTCTGCACTGAAACACCAATGTTTGGTCATGGCCATTGTCAGCTTGGAAGAGAAGTCTTCCTGTGAGTAACAGTCCCTGGCTCCCTCACAGGCAGTGATGTAGAAAACCCTATAACAGTCTGGCACTTATATGTTGTAAGAAGAAAAGACACATTTGTATGAAGAAAGGAGGAAAAGTTACTATAAATTAGTTATTTTATTTCCCCCGTGGGGAAAAAAATCTTCACTGAAGTCTGAGTTTTCTTTGATTTTGTCTATTTCATCCTTTCCTCAGCTAAAAAAATATTTGAGCAAGATCATTAGGCTTAAGGATTTTTTTTTTCAACATTACTGACTGGATGATAATGAAAAGGGTTTCAGGCTGTGCTATGAATAGAATGAATGGCAGAACCCTAGTATTTCAAAATGGAAAAGACTTCTTAATTCATGTGTTCCATCCTTTTGATCAAGAGAGACTCTCTGTAAAGCAAGGTCAAATTCTTGGATATTATATTGAACTTTTTAATCCACAATACCTTCAAAAGCTTTTCTCATTAGTGAAACTAAAGGACCAAAGATTTTCTTTTAAGCATTATCTCCTAGAGGCTTGATTTAGTCAAAAGTAAGTTAAATCCTTGGTATCAAAGATAACATTTATGCTACATCAATAAATAAGAACTAAGATACTTCTGCTACCAAGAAAAATTCAACATTTGTTTATCTACATGTTCCTTTTGCTATATAAGTGTTAAAACACAAAACAATGCAAAAAGTTGATGAGTAAAACATTAAAACAAAGCACTTTAAAAAAAAATTTTGTTTAGTAGATCAGAGGGAGAGGTCTCAAACCTTTGTGCTTTCAGTTCTGTTAAGCAGATGTGTTCTCTTGTGATCTTTTACTTCAAAGATGTTTTCTGCAATATTTATTTTATATAAATTGCTGAAAGTTTTCTAGCTGCCTTGTACTTAGAGCTACTGCAAAATACATTTGTAAACATTGTAGGAAAGAGAAGATTAATAATTTTTGTGTTGGCTAGCTCCAAAATATGTCATAATGGCTTTAACAGTGCAAGAATCTCTGGATTACCTCTGGCAGGAGAAGGAGATGGAGGAGGGAGGATGGCTGGCTTTTTCTCTGTATTAACATCAGTGGTATCATCTGGAGTTCATCAAGCACAAGTCTGTTTCTAGTATCAGCATTTTGAAACATGCTCTATAAATGCTGCAAGGTTACTCAATTGGAGCATTTTTGTTCTCAGCTCAAACTCATTAACTGAATTAAATAGATTTCTAAGACCCTTACAATTCTTTTCCCTATAGCCATCATATTCACATAACTTGTTCATCCTCTGATTCTTTTTTATGGAATCTATCCGTACCAGCAACAGCATTTCAGATTTCATGAGACAGTACTCTGCAAAGGAATGAGACAACATGTCAGCAGAAAACTGACAAAATATGTTTGCCTCAAAAGACACTCTGTTGTTCATATACTTCAGCTTGTTCATGAGAAATCCAAGAGAAATTCTGGTGTAAAATGTTTTCAGCTAAACTCTAGCCCATTGTGTACAAAATAAAAATAAATTTGTGGTGAGACATAGCTAGTACCATAGAACTGGGGATCAGGACTATTCAATATTCCTCTAATCACTTTTCCCTCTTGCAATGGCTGTGTTGGGAAAATAATGCAACATAACGAAGGACGTTTAAGGCTTCCTTGAAACAGTGCAGATTTCACAGAATGGGAAGAAAGCAGATGCTTTGCAGTGCTAGCCAGGGCCCCTCCATGTTGGTGAAACAAAACCATGGATCACTCTGAGGCTGTGATCCTGTACACATTGCACACATCTGGCCTGAATTCTGATTTAGAGAAAACATTAAAAACAAAGCAGAATCCTTACTCTCCACCACCCCATGAGGCTTTGAAGCATTTTCCCTCCCTTTCCTCTCTATCAACAATTTTTCCATCAGTTTCTTTCAGCACAATGGTCAGGTTATGTACTGAAGAAGACTTTTTATCACCTCCAATTAAAAAATTAGGAAACTACCCTGGAAGTCTCTTATTTGTATCTGCAGATCCTGAAGAACTTCCACTATCTGATTATAGATTATGCTCAATTTTCTGGCCTTGTACACTAAGAAAGGAACAAATCTTTGGCAGCTGTCATTCAATGTCATTTTCAAGGACTAGAAAAGCTGAGATGGGAAGGAGCCTTTGGAGATCCTCTAGTCCAGCCTGCTCAAAGAGGATCAGCTTAAGCAGATTGCTTGGGGCCTTGTCCAGTTTGGTCTTTTTCCATTTCTCCAAGATGGAGACTCCACAGCCTTACTGGACAATGTTTTCCAGTATTCAACTGCTCTCACAATTTATAAAATCCTGAACATTATTTGAATTATATGGCATTTCTCACATTTCTATTTGTTCCCATGGCCTTTCCTCCTTTCTGTGTGCAGCACTGAAAACCGAAAAGACTCTGGTTCTACCTTCTTTGCATCATCCCACCAGGTATTTATACACATTGAAATGATCCCCCTAATGAGCCTTCTCTCACTCAGCCTGTCCTTGGGTTGTCAGATCTTCCCCCTGAAATGTGCATTACAACATTGGGTGTCTGATGTCCCAAACCCAATGAACTTGTCTTCACCTTTGCTGAACTCACTCCAGTATGCCCATGTCTCCCTTTACTGGGGAGCATGGTGCTGGACTCTGGACTCCAGATGTGTCTCTGAGGAACAGAGAGGAAAGATCACCTTTCTCAACCTGCTGGCAATGATCTTCCTCATGCAGCTCTTACCGAGGTCTCTTTTTGCAAATCTGCTTTCCAGATGATTAGTCAGTCGTGCTCGAAACAGTCAGGATCTCCCCTGGCACTATCATTGGTGCCTCTTTGGAGGACCTGCAGGAGATAATAATCCAAGGGCCATTAAGCCTAGGCAGCCTCTCTACAATGTCCCAAACCTGAACTCTCAGCAATAAAGTAAACATCCCTAGGCAGGAGGACTGGTCATCAGATGGGACCTCCCTCCCCCTCCCTAAAGCAGGGCTTGCCTACTGCTCTCACTTTCTGTTTCCTCCTTGCTCCATCCTTGGCTGATTTGTTGGAAAGAGCTCTCCTGGTCCCTCATCTGAAGTTACGGCGCTGAAAATATTCAGTTCTGCAAGTGGACATAAGTTATCCACCTGATGCCAGAAGCCATCAGCTTTAGAGCCTTCAGCACCATGGGAATCTCCAGTTCCCAGCCTGATGAACACAGATTCTGCCTGTCCCTGATGGGAGTTCAGGTTATTTTCTCTGCAGAACCTCTGAGAAGGTCTGATCAGCCCCTTCCTGGTTGTCCCTGGGGCTGTGCAGTCTGCTGATCCCCTCCCATGGTTCTTTTACCTGGGAACCCAGCCCATGTGCCTGGACACAGCTCCTGCAGGCAGGAAGGTCATCTCCCCCTTCCTCAACAGGACTGGAGCTTGTGAATTGTCTCTTCTATTTTTCTTGGGGTAGAGAGTGTGTAACGTGTCCACAGGTCCAGGTATGTCCTGCAGAATACAGCTCTGTGACAGCAGCAGGATCCCTGTGCTGTTCATGTGCTCACTCACAAGAGCAAAATGGTTTTTGAACTCATCTTGCCTAAAAAGTAACACTATGACTGCATCATCCCAGTCACAAGGAGGCATCCCATGATCTAGTAACAATTGCCAATCCCATTTTTTTATTTTTTTTAATTTTTTTTTCAAACCAGCTGCCTTGACTGCTTGCAGTTTTCCTCACAGATGTAGCTGTCACCTTCTCTGACCTCAGTTCTGTGGCCTCTCCCTGTTTATAGAGTCTAGGCATTGTGAATGTGAACATCTTCTAATATGCTATTTCGTATAACTTCATTGCATCATTATTCTTTTTATTTTTACATCTCATTGACCCCTGACCACATTTCTAACCTCAGAGGTCATCATATGTCTTGTCTTTTTAATTTCTGTTTCCCTGGACTATCAGCTAAATAGGGCTGGGGTGAGACTTTCTTCTGTGTTCTTAATTCTGTGAAGTATTTTAAGATATGGTTTGTGAGAAGGAAAAAAAACAATACATCTGTTCTCTGTCTTTTACACTTGGATTTCTAGTTTGAATGTAATCTTATATTTTGCTGATTAGAGGAACTCATATTTTACTAGTTATTGTAGTGCTGCTAACCTCAAGCACTCAAACACTGTGAGCAAAACCCCAAAAGTCCTGCAGTGAAGCTGAAAGCCATGAAATCTAAAAATATATATACATGAGAACACTTCATTTCCTGGGCTAAAGTCTTTAGGGCATATTGAGGTCAAATTTTGAGACTTTTTGAGCAAACAGGAAGACTATAAATAAATCTCTTTTAGCACAAGTTTATCTATCTCCTTCCTTTTAGGAGCATGGACAATGAGAATCATGCTAGTCACAGTAACATAATAAAAGCTGGCAATAATGCCATTTTCTTGTTTGTAGGGTGAACAATTTAATAGTTTTTTGTCTGTGTGGGTTTGTGTTTTTTTCTTTTTTGTTAGTTTGTTTTTGCTGGTTGATGTTACTGTTGTGTTTTGTTGCATTTTTTTCTTTTTTTTTTTTTCTAAGCCACATTTTACATTTTATATTGAACCAGGCTTTATTTATTTCAAGTGTGATAGACCTTAGGTCATGTTCCAAAGGTGGGGAGTAACCCCACAGAAGAAAATTGTTTCAGACAGAAGAAAAATGAAAATAAATTCTCTCTGTGGCAGTAGAGTGTTTTATCTGTGGAGATGAGGCTCAACAGTACAGCCATTCAATGGCACAAAAGATCAGAAGATCAGACAGATAAGGTTTAACTTCAATGACCCTTTTAAGGCCTTACTGCTTGGAGAAGTAAAAGGGGAAGAAAAAAGGAAAAGGTGGGAAAACCTTACATGAAGTAGAAGAGTGTCATTTTAGAAGGTAGAAAACTGGGTATGTATTTTATTTGCCACCCTCTCAAGCTCTGCCCATTATAATTTGCTAATATATTTGGATGCTTAAGTTACATATTTGGGTGTTTTGGGCAGCTTTGCTGTCTCAAGTCCAGCTTCCCCAGGCTGCATTGTCTCCCTGCATTTGAATGACATCCAGCCAAGTGGCTGCCACCCAGTCACAGGATGGAAATGATTATGAATAGTTTTGGGATGTAAACACATGCAGTGAGGGCTCTGGGGCTTCTGTGAGGCCAGTGTCCCTTGAGTTACAGCAAAATCATTTTTTTTTTTAGGAAGTGGGAACACATTTATAGGTGTGCTTCAGCAACTGTTGTTCTAAACATGCAAGGACTGTTATATTCTCTCCATAAAATATAAATGTAGGGTCTTCAGCATAAAGGCTCTAACATTTGATGAAAATTCAAATCTGCAGAATGCAACTGGAAGATATGCCAATCTTTCTCCATAACTTGGGACAAACCTGAGCAAACACATGCCTTAACTGCAATAATAAAATACTCTTGGACATCTTCATTACTACCAAACCTCTCCTCTTTTCCAAACCTGCAGAAAAGCACCCCTTGAATGAAGGTATACTCCTGGACATAGGTACCACCACATATCCTTCAAAGGGACAAACAGAATTCTTTTTTTTTCCAAATTATCCCACCATGACTTCTCCCTCACCTCACACTGCAACCCACAGTCCAAATTTAACCCTTCTCCTGTCCTGGATATGGAAAAGACTGGCTTGAATCCTCTCCTCTGTCTGAGGACATTTCAAACCAATCCTTCAGGTTCTTTGGAGCGCATCACCACTCATGAACCAGTTACATTCTCCATTCCTCTGGCTGAAAATGACAAATCAAGATGCATTGGAATAGCAAAAATAAGAGTGATTCTTCACCCTAGTGCAACACAGGAACAGAACATGGTCAGGTTCCAGTTTCAGTCCCAATGTCAAACCCTGCCTCTGCATTTCATCCAGTGCCTGCTTCAAGTAAAATGTATTTACCATTATGAATTCACATTGCATTTTCCATATAAACAAAGAATCCATTCAGTTTTCTTTCATTTAGTTAATTTTCCGTATGAGGAAACAGGCACAAGTACAGCTACTTGTAGAAGCAGCATGGAAAAAAACCACAGAAATCACTTACATCTAACTCCCTCACTTTTGCTATCAACCAAGCAATATTTGAAAATACACAATAAAAATATCTACTAACAACTGACAGAATATAGCTCAGGTCCTACAATGAGGATCCCCCTCTGGCTTCACATGGTTTTAAGGGACTGCTGCCTTCTTTTTTAACCATCTCTTTGCAGTTAATGCAAACAAACCAAATACAGCATAAAATCTGGCTTAAATACCACTGGCTTAACCAGTGGTTAAGAATAAGGAATTTGCAAAACACTAAAATTCAAACATGCATTTTACCCAAATAAGTAGTTTTATCTTTTTTCTTTTAATGTACTCAAGGACATTTTCATAAACATAATCTGACTTCTTAAAAATCTAGGGATATGTTGTGGTTTATTTCTATTTCATATTTGGAAAATAACAAGCCATCTAAGAACAAAAGACTTATTAGATTTTTTCAGACTGAATACAATCTTGAATTAGCTGATTAAAGCTGGAAACAGACATTCTGACCTCAGCATAACTAAAACACCCTGCAAGTTATATAGTGAAAGGCTGCTGGCTCTAGGTAGTGCTTGTTAAATGTGTTCTGTTCTTTCCATAAAAACATAAGTCAATTTTCAGTATATGGTTTCAATTTGTACAAAAGCCTGTATAAATTACATTTTATTTTTCCTTGGGAAAATATAGCTGAATATCATGTCAAGAAAAGTTGACTCTTTATTCTTTTCAATTCTTTACCCCACCCTGCTCAGTGGAGTTGCAGTTTTTCCTTTTGTATTTCCAAGTCAATGCCATTCAAATACAGGCTTCTCTTTGTTGCCATTTTTTATGTCTAGCAGCGTCTCCTAGGAACAGTAATAATCCTTGTTAGCCCTTGCACAACTCCTAATCAAAAGGAGCAAATTATTTAGGCTTATACTTCATGGCTCTCACACTTTCCTGATGAAATATCAGAATACCTCTAGGATCAGGAGATAAGCAGGTCTTTGCTCTTAGTCTGCCCTTGGTTTCTCACATCCTGATCTCCTCCTTCAGCAGGATAATGAGAGTTCTTGCCCTAAACTCCCCAAATTCCTGAGTAAACTCATTGATATGAATGACCCTCCTGAGGTGCTGAAAGTTAAATATGTGCTTAAGTGCTTTGCTGGATAATGGCTGAAACACTCAGCACTAAGTGGGGCTAAGATCTGGGTAATTTCCTATACTTTTTATCCCTACAGAAAATGGCCTAATTCCTTTATATAACAACATAAGGATTAGCAGAAGGGTCTTCTGTTTGAACCAGGAGGTTTAGGAGGAAATGGATGAGGAAGGAAATATGATCAGTATTTTTCTAAAGTTAAGAATTAAAAAACTATTTTAAAAAGAAAAAAAAGAAAAAGAAAAAAAAAAGAAAAAGAAAAAAAGAAAAAAAAGGGGCATGTTGGCAGATTGTGTCTAGTTAGTAATAGGTCCAAAGCAGAAATTTCTCATAGTTTTAGGGCATATTTGTTTAAGCTGTATTAGAAAAGTAATGTTAACTCCAAAGGTTTGGATAGAAATATTCATGAAGTGAGAGGTTTAGTTTGGAAATACGGCCATGTAACACTCTTTCATTAAATAAATAAACACTTCTGACTTAAAAATTTTTCCTTAGTCAGCCCTCCAACTGTTCATTTTTGCAGAATTGGATGTGAAGTGTCAGCCTGTAGTCACAGGGTACACTAAGGAAGAGTAAGAAGATACAGACCCAAAACCCCAAAACCACTTAGGACCAGAGAAAGTCCTTTGCTCTGTGTAAAGAGGCTGTCATGAGCATGACACCAGAAATTCAATTCACACAGTTATCAAACATATGTATTTTTCTCTCATTTGTAAGGGAGGTGTAGCAGTCCTGATACCTGTCTCTGTTTAGCATGGGATTTCAGGGCACAATCACTATAAAAAAGGGACAGGAGGAAAAAGGAAAAGGGCTTCCTGTAACAAACCTAATTACCTGAGAAATACAAGAAAAACTGGGCACATGGGGGAACAGCATCTAGAGACCTGATTCTATCCACACAGAGCACCTGCTTTTCAGTTTCCTTATGCTTTTTTATGTCATGCCTATGCAAAGAAATTAGAAATTTGTTTCTAATTTTGCACTCACTTTTCAGAGGTAAATGATGGCTCAAGACTGAATGGAGAATGGGGTGTGAATATCTGGGTTTGTGCTTGTGATTAGAAAAAACGATTTTCAAAAGTTTTGTCATGTCAGTAATAGTCCAAGGCAATGAGTAAATATCTGTGTTCTTAATCCCTTTCATGTACATAGGTAAGTGTGTGTAAGTATATTTGTGGAGAGAGAAAGAGAGAAAAGACAGATTATTTGTGACTGAGGTTCTGCTCATCTGTCAAGTAGAAAAATACTCATTGATCTCAGCTGTGAAATACCAGGAACAACTTTCTGACAATCACATTTAGAAAATGTTTTTTTAATGAATGGAATATTATTCTGTGCATACATTTCTGCCTCTGTAATATTGTAGTTCTTTCTGGGTTGGCCCACTAACTTCTTTTGATATGACTTGGTGACATTTTCTGAGATGTTGCAGGGTCCTGCTCCTGACTATCATGGGAAAAAAGGAAGTTATTTTTCTTGTGACTTACTTTCCTTTCAATAAATAAGTAACAACCCATGAAAAGCAGAAGAATGGTCTTTTCTATTTTATTTGAGGAAGGTAAATCCATATTTGCAGCATGCATTCATAGTACATTTTGCTAGGAAGGTACAGAAATATCTGTAAAAAAAAAAAAATCTAAAACCACTGAGAAATTCCAGGCTGTTTTCTGCCTGATATTTTGTGTGGTCATTGTGCTGAGCAAGATGAAATTCCACTTCTGTTATTTGGTGGTGATTCAAGGCCAGGCTGCACCATGGCCTCTTTAGTGTTGAAATGCCCCTTCATAAGATACCTAAAACCTGAGCCTCCCAACTGTACCTGCCTCAGCCAACCATTCTGTTACGTATTTCACAAATAATTACCTGATCTGGAGATCCTACCAGGGGAAAAGACTGAGACAGTCACATCTGTGGGTATTACAAAGGAAATTTTAGTGCAACAATAAGATGTTTGAGTCACGTTGGAAATCACCTGACCTATTTAAATATCTTCAAAAATCTCTCTCTCATGGATTTTTTTTAATATAAAAATAATTCAATATGTAAAAGTATGTAAATAACTAATGGCAGCTGATTAGGTAATTCTTACCTGAACTGATTTACCACTAACAAATCAACCCACCACAAACCTTGATACAACATTGGATCTGCAATAACCAGCTTCTGCTTCTGGACAATAGTTCAGAAAGTGGAATGTATTATTGCAGCACAGGGAAATGTTGCAAACCATTGGTGACTCTTTACCCATAAATTAAATATAATGAGGCAATACCATTCCTAATGAAAGCCCCTTAATGCTAGGATTAATTTGATGATGTGTTTATGTGCTGAGGAATCTAGGCAATGAGGAAGGAAAAAAAAATAAAGAGGGCAATGCCAATCTTGGTGTCAATAACACATCAGAACACTTTCTAGAGATTGTCCACAAAGGTTTACTTTTGAGAAATTATTATCCCAACAATTCTGCCATGTCTGAGCAGAACACAAATTGCGTGTTACAGATGCATAAATTAGACTAGAGATTAGTAAGATTTATGTAGCTGGGGTGCTATTCTTACACCTATTAAGATTATTGACTTCGGAAATGTGCTTTTAGAGGATGTACTTTATGTCCCAGTCACAAAGTGGCCTGTGCTGATGTTCCAGATGGCTCCTGTTCTCTCACCACATATCTGTCCCCCTCTCAGCCAGCTGCTGCAGCCCTCAGCCCTGTGCCGGACAAGATCTGCAGCATTTTAAATTAACCCCAGGCTGACTCCTGCAATGTTTTACATAAGTCGCGTTGAGGAGACATCAGACATTTCCCATTCAGTTTACAATTTGTCAACAAACAGATCTCGTACAGGGCTTTGTAAACAAAGAAAGCAACTGTTCTTCAAATCTGATGGCTAATGACTTTCCCATCTGTTGGCTGGAAGTCAAGGGCTGTTTGAACAGCACTTAGCACAACGTGTAGAGAGCACAAACACCACCCATAAACTGTCCCTGGTAACTTCTCAAACACTTTCTCCACATAAACAGCTGTTTAAGAAACCGACATTCACAGAATGTTGATTATAGTACCTGGAGCTTTCTCTGTATACAAAAGTCTACCAGTCAAAATCTTAAAGAATTGTAAAGGAAAGAGTACTTAAGGACTGCACAAATTTTCCACATCTGCCAGTTACCACTGAGCTGTGGTTTATTTGTGAGAGTCCCACAGAAAGTTCTTGTAGCTGATAAAAACTGAGAATTATCAGATATTGAACAAAAAGTGGCACAAGTCAAGGAAAATGTCACAAGAGTTCAGTCTTGCTGCACTCCTGGATCCCTCTAGAAAACATATACTTAATGATAAAAAGCTCAAGAAGAACCACTGCTGACTTCCTGCACTCATAAAATTTGCTGCAGGATGGAGTGGATCGAAAGAGTTTAATGGCATTGCAGGAAGTCAGAATCATTCACTGTCTTGGAGGTTATTGCAAATCCATAACCGAGATCCAGATGAGTTGTTGGTGAAGTTTTATTTGCTTCTCTAACTATAAATACAACATTTTGTGAACTGTCTGCTATGCAAAGCAGACACACATGTTCTCCTCAGCTCCCAAGTCTCCTGAAAGCATCAGACATCACATAAGATATTTCAGTCTGTAACTCTGTGTAACTCCCATTTACAAAAGCAAAAAAAAAACCAAAAAAAAAAACCCAAACAACAGGCTCAAGAACATTTGTTTTATTTTGAAAAGATACTGTGCAATTTTTCTGATGAGATGAACATTTCCAATAAAGGGGTCAGAAAGCAAAAAGATGTGTATGTTTGTTTCTAGTCAATGTTGTGAAACTGCTCCCTGTCCCCTCCAAACTACCACAGATCGACTCTCAAGAAGTTGCACAACAGTGCTTGTTTTGAGCTGGAAAGATCTTTTTCAGATGAGCAGAGAAAGATACCAGAAGATGCAATCTAACCAGGACAAACAAAAATGGAGCAATATGCATCTAAGCAACCACAGCTCTCACCCAATGTGCATGAAGCCAATGTTTGTGACAGAGGCAAAGGAATGCAAAGACAGCTTCCATTTCATGCAGGGTGTTTGAGTATATGCTGGAAAAATTAGGCAATGTGCTAAGAAAACTTAAAATATTCCAGTGTCCAAAAGAAGAATGAGTTCTGAACAAAAATCAGTTGTTTGAATACTTGATTCCAAAAGTTCTAGCTCCACCCATGTACTAATGTTCTTTCCAGGTAAAATTGATCTGCACAACAATACCTCTAACAGCCTTCGTGGAACTAGATGAGCTCCTTTCCCTGTCATAGGCACCACTAGCATCAGAAATCTACATGTGTAACATATGGCCAGAAACTACATTTTCTGCCCTTTGATGCCTAAGCAGTTCAAAAGGAATAAGCCAGCACATTAGATATTTTTCCTTTCCATTCAAGCTAAATTATATTTGCTTTTATAAGCTCTTTGGATTTTTCCAGAAATGCTGCCATCCAATAGGTTAAAACAATGCTAGGAGAGCATTAAACACAACATGACTCCCCCCAGAGAAGTACCACAGAAATGATCATTTTCTGGTCCAGCCTCATTGAGTAGATCATTACCAGAGCAAGCTGCAGTAGCCCAAGTCACAGAGGACAACGATCCCACAATGATTCTCCCTCGCAGCAAAACTTTCAAAGTCCACTATTTTTCACTAGCTATAAAAGAAGTACTCCTTTTCCCTTTTTATCTTCCAAACATGGCTTGATTATCACAGTATCTCAAAGGAAAATAACTGAAATCAGGGAGGGTAAGTAGACTCTCTGGGTTTTCCTCCTTGGTTTATTTTGAAGCAGAAGAAGCTTTTTCCTGTATTTGGTCACACCTGCCCTTTTAGCTGCAAGGTGGTAGGTGTAAGGGTGGCCTCAAAGCAAGGATCAAGGCAAATTTCCATCCACATCCATGTTGTTTATGTAGTTCTGTGTGCATTCACACATTTTATGCATAGAATCAGTTGGAAATCAGTGGAAAAGACCTCTAAGATCACCAAGTCCAACTGCTAACCCAATAATGCCAAGGCTATAATGAAACCAGGTCCCTTCTCCACTTCTGACACCTTGCAAGAAAACACCCAAATCTTCTTGTGGCATTTTTATTTTGTTCTAAAAACTGTGACTAAAATGAGGAAAATTTGTAGAATTTCCTATTTTTCTTCCTTGAAGTAAGTGCGGCAATGGCAATGGGTGGGTTGATAGGTACAATTTCTGCAGAGCATAGCTGGAAGAAGAGATCTACAACCATAGAAACAATGCAACAGGAGCAGTAGTTTTTTTTAAAACCTCAGACACGCAATGCAAGTTCATGGCAAGCAGCTAAGGTTCATATGACCCATTAGTCTTTGAATCATTTTATTTTTCTAGGCCTTTGAAGAGCTTCTATTCATCGCTGACTCTACAGCCAGTTTTTGTTGTTGTTGCTGGAGGCTCTTTTCACTAAGAGCATCCCATCATGAACTCGTTGCTCATTTTATTGAAGGGTATTTTTTGTAGCTCATCTCATGGAAAAACTCCATTAAATGCTTTTAAACCATCCTTGGGAAGAATATCTTCTGGCCTGAAGACACCTTACTGGAGTTAGGGAAAAAGAGCTCCAAAGTTGTAGCTGCATTCAGAGTCTCACACACTGCATCTTCCTATGGGGTCCACATTACAGAAACCACAGAACAGTTGTTCACTGGCATGCTTTTAATTATGTACATTTTTTACTTTACGTTGTGGTCTTCTTGTAGCTTTTACTTCTGTGACATCACTTTTTCTTTTTTACATTAAAAGTCAGAGACAGAAGGGGAAGCAGACCCAATCTGCCAGAAATGTTAGGAATTATTTTTCATATTAATTCCAGAGTTTGCAAACTTTTTTTCTATACAGTTCCTAATGATGAAACATAGTGCTCTGCCTCCCTCCCAGACTTTTAGGTTTTGTCTCTGGACTATGCATCTGTACAATTTCCAGCATATGCAGCTCCAACAGCTTTAGACACATCAACAAGCAGATTAAATGGTGTGTTGTCCTTAGGAACTGATTGCTTGATGCCTAAAAGAAAAAAAAAAAGGTAAAAAGAGAAAAGAAAAAAATAAAAAAAAACTAAAAAAAAATAAAAAATAGCTTTAGGCTCATATGTTAATCTTACTAATTTTACTTACAGAGTAACCTGTAATGAAAATCATGTATTTTTTTGCTGTGCAAAAGGAAAATTCAGCATAGGTGGCATGAGAAGTACATCACACAATCTTTACCCAGAGATTTTATTTTTCACTTTACCCCTGCACTTACTCCTTCTTTTACCTGCATTCTGGCTGACAAAGGAGTGTGTCAGACACATTTGATCCTCATGTAATGAAAGTGTGAATAGCTGCAGTTGCAGGGAAGCTTAAAACTGTGCAAACACCGAGTGTGGTTCCCATCACACATAAAAGAAAACAAACTGAACTCTATCTGGAAAATCTCTCTCTTGCAGTGCTTGAAAAAGGAACATCATGTCACAATGATTCACTGTTACATGCTGATTTTGAGTGAATGCTGGAGAGCACATGAGCAAAACCCCATTATGTCCGTACCAGAGCACTGCAAAGGCAAGGGGCAGGAGATGCTATTAAGGCCCACACACAATGCCCCAGGACCCACAAAGGGCATCCCGGTCCATGCACTGCCTGCCTCCCCCCACACTAAGCCAGGGCCCAGCCTGTCCCCCAGCTATTTCATCATATCTGCCATTACTAAGTTCTCTGAGCCAAAAAAACCCGTGGGTTTTTGTTGTTTTTTTTTTTTCCTACTCTTTGTGATACAACATGAGGTTTCCTTGTTTGTTTTATGTTCCAGGAGACAAATGATGGGGAAAACATTTCTGAAGCTCTTTCATTTGTCAATGACAAATGCAGAGATTTATATGAAACACCAGCAAAATGGAAATATTGACTCTGAGCCTTCAGCTCAGATGAAGAGTGCTACCTAGGTGAAGAGTGTCATTATCGTAATGAATCAATTGCACACACGTCACAGGCATAACAAAGTAATGTTTATTGCCAGTAACCTTTGCAATAATCATAGTTTCCAATAAGGATTCTTTAGTTAACCATCAAACGCTATGGGTGAGATTTCAAGAGCTAAGTAAATTTGGTGCCAGCTCAGATGGAAAATTGCTGAAAGATGGGTGCCTGATTCCCACAAGGCCTTTGAAAAAAGGCTCATCTTGCATCAATTGAAAGTGGGGAGGAAACAGAAATTCAATATACTGCCACAGCAAAAGCAGGAGAAAGAAAATGGCATATTAAGCAACTTTGAAGGAAAAGTTCTGTGTCACTGAAATACAAATTGCTGCAGAATCTTGTTATTTACTGGCATTCTACTTTGCTTCACCGCCAGGAGACAGCAGGAATTAAAAAGATGGTCTGCAATGTCTCAAAGTCTTCCTTTCAGTTCTACAGAGCCCTTAGTGGCAAACCCCATTAAACCACAATCCTGTCTCCAGGACTATTCCACATCTGTGAATATGGAGTAAAGGGAAGGGACAGAAGATGCCACAGGGATGGGACCAGGAGAAGAGCAGAACACACTGCTGCTCCAGTTTCTCTCTGCCTCACATTCCAACACCACTGTTGGTACTTCTCAGTACATACCTAGAGAGAAGACAGGTAAAAATGTTGACTAAAGAGAAGTTCAGGGTGATGTTTACATTTCAAGCAAAACAAATACTTTCCACAGCACCATCTAGTATTTGGGCATCCATCTTCAGGCTGCACAGTATCTCTTCTATGCTTCTTGTGCTTCTGGAAGTACCACTTAATGGCAGCATGAAAACACTGATTTGCATCTGGAAAAGGATTTGGTCCTGCATGAGTCCAGACACTGATCCATGCTTGGTAAAGAAGGCTTTTTTACTCCCCCATGAGCTTTACTCTCACTGCTCTATCCACAGAACCTGCTGTATTTCAGGTTTTTTAAACACTTGTTAGGAGAACAACAGAAGTCACCACTGGAGCCACCGGAGGCTTCTGTCCTCTGCACTAATGACTCTGAATGTCATCTTCACAGCCCAAATCCTCCCAGGATTTCACTCTAATTGGCAGTTCCCTCCCCCCTCACTAAGGATTGTCCAAGGACATCTACTTTCCTGTGAAAACACCACAGAATTGGGGCACCATTTCCTAGGAAGAGATGGAAACTGCTCAGGGAACCACAGAGCTGGAAGTTTACCCCAGCAAGAACTCAGGTTGCAGCAGCCTACCAAAGCCACCACATTTCAGTGAGGAGATGAAGGGTTGAGTGAAGGAATTACTGCTCCATATGGATTTAATACTTAGGCTGTCAGATACCACAAAGAAAGAGGTTTCCCAAATAAGCTGGCACTGGGGCAGAGACTTTCCTTTGACTCTCTTATACTTAATAATGGGAATAAAGGCGGCCATAAGGCCACAGGTAAGGCTCTGCACTTACATTGTGCTTAATTCAAAAAATTCAGGGATGGCAATGAGCTACAACATCTTTACTCAACTCCAAAGACCATTTTTCACTTCTGAAAAGCATACAGGACCTGACATACAGTAAAAAAAAGTGCCCTGCAGTAGCAATTCCAGGACTTCCATAACACCATAATGACAGCACAAGGGGTAATGAATTTATACTGAAAGAAATTAGGCTTAGATTGGCTATAAGGAAGAAATTCTTGAGTGAGAGTGGTGAGGCACTGGCACAGGCTGCTCAGAGAAGCTGCCTCATCCCTGGAAGTGCTCGAGGTCAGGTTAGATAGGGCTTGGAACAATCTGGTCTAGTGGAAGGTGTCCCTGCCCATGACAGGGGCTTGGAACAGGATGATCTTTAAGGTCCTTTCCAACTCAAACCACTCCATGAATAATAACAAAATATCATAAAATATTATTACTACAATGACTCCATTTTCATCATCTTACTGAGCTGTCTTATGAGCTTCCACATTAAATTTGTGGTACAGCAGTGGGCTTAGCAAGGCTTGTGCCCAGTTTTTGTCAGGAAATAGCTGACTTGCAAGACAAAATATTTCATGTGAATCTTTGAGAAGGTGCCAACCCTCACAATTATATTTGACTTTTCTCTTGTACACAGCTTCTCAGCACACTCTAGCAATTGCTGCACTTTGCACAGGAAGAGCTGAGAAGCCTATTGATGAACATCAGGGTTTTCTGAGTGTGTTTTCAGTACTCCTTTCATTTCATGATCATTTATTTCTTCTATTTTTAAGTTATTCTTGTTGACCTTCCATATTTCCCACTTAGTGGGGGACTGCAGTGGAAGTAGTCTGGTGCCAGAGCATGGAGAGAGATGATGATGTGCAGCAATTTCTTCAGACTGACAGACTGCAATTAGAAGATACTAGATACTATAGAGCCCTGATTTAAATTAGGGTTGAAAGATTCTTCCATTGCTGAAATTTAAAGAGCAGGTAAATATCAATTGTTTTGCAGCTGGTTTCTTTCTTGTCTTAAGAAACAGCACTTGTTTAGGTGAAGGCTGCTGCTACTCAAAGAAAATTATTTTCCTCTTCAAGTTCACTATTAGATTTTGACTTGGGTTTTGACCCACAGATTACAAGAAGGTGGCAGATGTGCAATGTGAATGAAGACTGTCTGCACTCTGCAGAATCAGAGAGCTGGTTTTGCTGTCACAACTGTACAATTTCCATTTTTTCATCCCTTCAGTGATGCAGTGACACCAAGGTGGAAAATGCAAAGCTTGACCCTGCTCAGAGCATATGAAATGCCAGTGCTCGTGGGCTGCTGCAGCCTGGAACGGGGAGTGAAAAGGGCTTACAAGGAGACAACAACTATGTCAGAAACCTCAGAGGGCCTCATTTAGGTAAGGGCAAGTTTTCAGCTGGAAAATAAACCCTACAAGTATGAACCTGCAGCATTTGTGAATTACCCTACACATGGTGAATGCAGGACCATAAAATCCCCCAAAAATTGCTGGATGAATGAGGTCTTTGGAAAGATCTCTGGTGTAAGAAGACAAAAACAAGAAAGAATCAGAAGAAAGAAAGCTGAGTAAGGTTTTTTTTCATTAGGAGTATCAGGAGTCTCAAGAAACCTCAAACCACTCTCTGCATTTTATTTTAGCTGCATCTACTGATTGCAGGGAACAATTTCCATGCATTTTCCAAAAGTTTAGCTGTCTATTAATTTACATATAATAAACCAATGTCTTGCAGTAAGGAAAGACTGGCAGCTAAGTTTGAAAGAGTAGATCAGGATTTGAGATCCAACATTTGCAACAATCTGACTGTGGCATAAAAAAATTGCTTATTTTGCAAATGGTTCTTATTTCTAGAGCCAAAAATGTTTGTAAAAGAATTGCATTACTAATCAGGAGTCCAGAGAAGCTTATTCAGCTTATTTTGCTGCTTGTGTTGAATACACTGTCTTTTGTCTCCATCCAGCAGCGGGAAGCGCTTTATCATCTTCTGGTTTGGAAAAAGACCCAAGCAGCTAATGTAAAAAAAATATATTCTCCTAGCAGCTGTAGCATGATTAATTTTCCACCCTACAAGATCACTGTGAGTTTGAAAGCACCCTAGAGCTTTATATGCTACATTATAGTCATCAAGGATCATAAAGCATCTTCTTCCTTCCGCACCACTAGCACTTCAGAGAGCTAGCATGGTTGAGTGGAATGAGCAAGGACTTGAAAATCTGGAAATTTTTTATTATGAACCTAAAACAACTTTTGTCTTGCTATTTGCCTTAGTTACATATTGCTGGACACAGTTCTCTGAAGCACTGGAGTCCTAAGCTCCAGCTAAAAAGTCAAAGACTCCTGCCCACATGACACCTAGACCTTGATATCTGCATTATAAAATGGTGACAAGAATACCAATGACTTTTCATACTTGATATTGGGACTTATTGATGAAAAGCAGTAGGTAACAACAAAACATTTTAATTACGGTCAGTAAATAATTTTCCAAAGACAAATTACTCATTATTTTCCACATCATTCCCCACAGATAAGTACGTGGATGAAATCCTACACATTACATTTCCCTAGTTGCTACAGAGAAAGCTGACCTGGGGACAGCTGCCTTTTACAGATCATTAGGACACTCCAGTCCCAGTAGCAGTGACTGAAAACTCTGGGATTTAGGCTGCCTCTCAGCCTTGGAAGTATTGTCATGCCTGGGGGTACAGAGTTACCTAAGCCACCTTCCCCCCCCCAAAAAAAAAAACAAAAAACAATAACAGACATGACTACTATAAAAGTTTTTAAGCCTATCCAAAGGTAATTCAACTTTTCCATCAATCTGCAACTCTTCTATCTCTTAGGGGGTAAAGGCAGCTGCCAAGTGGAAACACACCTGGGACAGAGAGGGACAGGCTGGGACAGGGACAGCAGGGCCATTCACATCACCTTTACTGCTGCCACCCTGGGAATAGGCCAGAGAAAAGCTGTTTCCAGATTTCATCACGTTGATTATACTGCCCTTGAGTGGCTCCCAGGATGATCCTTAGAGGAGCAGTCCCTGCTGGGGAATTTGCAAGAGAGGGAACATCAGGGAGAAGAGTCCACACCTGCATTCAGGGAGCTTCATGGTTTGGAGGACAAAGATTCACTGCCTTCCACCAGTGTGGACAGCCACACTGAAGTCATCAGGACTACTCACAGAAGCAAAAATTAGACTAGACTTACCAATATTAACATCCTGATAACAATTTTAGTCAGTTCTGCCTGCAGTTGTGCTAGAAAGAAACAGATGTACAAATATATTCAGGATATTACCTTCAGCATTACTTTTTAGAAAATGTGTTTCTCCTTAGCATCTTCTGTTTCTGTGTGCATGGATTAATTATATTTTAGACATTCTGTCAGGTGACACTTAGGAAATTTGTACAAAGAATTAATTCCTGTTTTTCAGGATGGTTTTCTTTAAATAATTAGAGAAAAAAAAAGGCAAGTCATCTGAAGCTAAGTTTAAATTTCATCTGCATCTTTTTAAAATGCCATTATGCTGGATTTTTCCCCTTTTATTTTTGCTCACATAATTTTTCCCATCCTTTCCTTCCCTCCTCCTTCCTCTCCACATGAATATTCTAGGTGCCAGCAGCGATCTGTTTGGCTGTGTGACTTCCAGTGAAAATGAAAAATAAAAGCCAGAAGTGTATCCTAATGTACCTTCATATAAAATATGTTTAAATTAATTAAATGTAGCACTAATTTTCATTTTGCATATTGGATAAAACTTGCTGAAGGCCTGCTCCCTGCTGTACAGTCATCCCTTCAATTTATTTTTTGCTCACTTTGTTTCATTTCTGAGGTGATGAATTTAACACCTGGTACCATTTTCCTCACATCTCTTGTTCACTTAAGAATATCAATGCAAGCCACAATCCATGAGTGTTTATGCTCAGTGTCACCCTGACACTTCCAGCTGAAGACAGCCTTGCATCATTTAAATAGATTCATTTTCTTGAGACGGACCCTGCTACTCCTCTCTTTTCCAGCTGGACAGAATAATCAGGTTGTCTTGCACCAGCCAACTGAGAGTTCAATCCTCAAACCCTCAATCATCCATAAATCTGTCTGCAGAAAGCCACTGCTAGAAATTCTTTGTCATTTATGTCATATCTTGTAAAATCTATTGAGCCTACTTCAAGCATGTGTCTGTTTTGACTTTTCCTGAAGAACAGCCTCTGGAGGGAAAATCTGAAGCCTAGCATTTATCTTTCCATGCATTCGGATAGGAGGTTGTGAAAGGCACTTTCTCATGGGGATATTTTCCAGTGAGTCAGACTTGCTTTCTCTGGATTGACAGGCTATGACAGTGCAGTATTAATACTGTCCTGCAGTATTAGTCAACTGGACTCCAGCTGAGAGCTGAATAAAAAGACAGACCTTCATCCTAAAACTGATTCCCAGGCAAGGCTCCCACTAAAGAAAAACAAGACCTTTTCCTGAGTAATCAAGAGGGACTAAGAAGATTAAGAAGGATTTCAGGTGTCTCTAAGTACATAGGGAACTGATAGTTCAGCCCACTAAGTTTCTCCAAAGCTAACACCAAACCGAATATGGGTTTAAAATGTATGATGAGAACCAGAATAGAAGCACTCTTTTTGATAAACCTGAGCAGTCAAAGATCAATAGTTTGTTCTGCTACATGGTCAAAGGTGGCTCGCAACAAGAGTTGGCCAAAAAAAACGGCTGAAACATCCTTTTCCCTATTTTTGTTATGGTAGCACAACTCAGATAAATGAAACAGCTATGCTAAAACCTGTAAGAGCAGCATTCCCTTCAGACTTAAAAATCAAGAGAAAGAAAAAGAAATTACTTTCTATTCCTCATTAATGCTGGATTTTTACCAGATCCATACTAAGGTCATTTTGTTCTAAACTATTTCTATATTTTGTATCAAACTTCTTTTGCTCTGAAAATATCTACCATCTAGTAGTCATACAAACATCTTCATTTCAGAATAGTTTCTGTTATTTAAATTGGAAATCACACTTTCAGATTAGTCAAAGAAATATTTCTCAGAATTATTTCTAATCTCTATTGAATATTATAGCTGTTATTTCCCACTAGAAGAACAGGGCCTTCATTGAAGAGAATTTTAAAAATAGTTCTTCAAATCCAAGAGCAAGTTTGTTCTACTCAGAAGAACGAAAGAAAGGGGGAAAAAGAGGAAGAAGGGGAAAAGGGGAAAAAGAGGAAGAAGAAAAGGGGAAAAGAGAATGAGAGAGAAAATAGCAAACCTGACGGGAACAATCTAGTAACACCTGAGCTCATACTCTGAAAAATGGTCACATCTGTTGTGCTGCATTTAGACCTGGGATTTCTGCTGGAAGACAACTGTGGTTGCAGGTCCCAAGAGTGAGAATTGAAGTTCAAATGTGCACCAGCCAGCCAAGAAACGTAGCCTGCCCTGATGATAAGCTGCAAGAAGCCTTCCTCAGCAGGAGGAATGTCAGGGGAGCACGCCAGGGGGGAGAACCAGCCAGTGCCTGCTGGGATGCAGGAGTGACTTTCTGCTGGCACAGAGCAGATTCCAAATCCACAATGAGGATCAGCAGGGGTGCTCATGTTGTTTCCTTGGGGTTTGCAGAGGGCGAGTGGATGAGAGAGAGCTGTGGAGTTCAGATTCCCAGCCAGGAGGGACATCCCTGTCCTGGGGACATCAGGGACAGCATCGCCAGCCGGGCACGGGAGGGGATTGTCCCGCTCTGCTCTGGGCTGGGGCGGCCTCACCTCGAGTGCTGGGGGCAGCTTTGGCCACCACACAATAAAAATGACATTAAACTATTAGAGAGTGTCCAGAGGAGGGCCACAAAGGTGGAGAAGGGCCTTGAGGAGAAGCTGTGTGAGGAGAGGCTGAGGGCACTTGGTCTGTTCAGCCTGGAGGAGACTGAGGGGAGAGCTCCGTGCAGGTACAAATCCCTGCCGAGGGGAAGAGGAGGGACACACACTGATCTCTGCCCTGTGCCTGGGGACAGCGACAGGACTGAGGGAATGGCCCGAAGCTGTGTCAGGGGAGGTTCAGGCTGGATATCAGGAAAAGGTTCTTCCCCCAGAGGTGTCTGGGCACTGAACAGGCTCCCCAGGGCAGGGGTCACAGCCCCAGCCTGACAGAGCTCCAGGAGTGTTTGGACAATGCTCTGGGCACAGGGTGGGACTCTTGGGGATGGGGCTGGGCAGGGCCAGGAGCTGGACTGGATGATCCTTGTGGGTCCCTTCCAACTCAGCTTTTTCTGTGATTCTAAGTGTGATATGGAAGTGATCTGACCAAAACTTGCTTCTCTCTATGGTCCCTTTCCCTTGTGCATGTGGACTTCTCCCAGTCCTGTAGTGCTTAACCTTACAGCCTTTTTCTCCATTTCTATATTCTTTGGGCAACTGAGGCAGAGAGATTAAAGGTGTCGGGGGGAAGGTAGAGGGAAAGAACTGTTCAGTACTGAAGCATTGTTACTGGGTCTTCAGAAGTGCCTGGATCCATGAGAAATGCAAGGATATGTGTGCAGAGGTGCTTTTAAGTGTTCCCTGCATGCTGGCTGCATCATGAATGCTTAACACTGCTCCAAAACATGGCTCTGAATGGTTCCTGTCAGCTGGGTGAAGTGGAGAGTGTCAGAGCAAGAAATCCCAAGTCTCATACTGGCACTGACCATCAGTTTCTTTCTTCCCTTTCTTTTTTTTCTCTCTCATTTTCTTTCTCAATGACCTTAAAATAATGTTCCAAGGAAAACAAAACCTTATATTTTGCTGGAAGAGGAGCAAAAGAATGGAAATTGACTCAATATGTTCTGTAACAACTCACAATTGAAATTCATGAAAAGTGAAATCAGATTAATTTAGACCAAAAATAAAGCTGTGCCTCTTTTTTATTTTTTTTAACATTGAAAATTAATCACTGCCACAGCTTAAAGGTGTCTGCAAGATTTTCCATCACTAGTAACTAATATACCAGTACTGCATGGCTTTTAAAAAGAAAAATAAATTTCAAATATAAATTAAATCAGGGAAGACCTATGACCTCTGTTACACAGGATCAGATGGTCACAGTAGTGTTTTTAGTTTTACAATCTATTAATTAGATCTTTCTATTCACTTCTCTGGGATTATCCTTTCAATTTCACTCGAGTTCCTGCAGATTTTTCTTCTCAGGCACCTAGACAGGAGGCAGGTCAATTAAAAATACCATTAACCCCTGCAAAGCTCATTTAGCTGCTACCATTTCTCATCAGGTGGCAGTGCAATGTCCAGAGGGAAAGCCCAAATCCTACAACAAAAAGACAAACCCTGGAAAACCCTTGTGGTTACTGGGGCATCAACCACACCGTGGAGCACATTTGCAGTGGCAATGACAGCCAAATGTGGCTGTAGCCCATTCCCAAGCTCAAATTCATCTTCCACCTATAAATCTGAGAATTATGTATGGTTTGAACTTCAAATAGGAAGCCAGTCTGAGCACAGATGGTAATTTATTCTCAGAGTCCACTCATATCAGGCAGAGGTCAACCTACCAACAGGTAAATATGAGTAAGAAACACTTCATCCCAGCATGCTTCAATGTGACCACTCACTTTTCACTTCAAGACAGAATTTTTGCGTAATTCATGCTGACCATCCCCAGTAATCCCAAATCTGTTCACTATGGGCTTTCACAAGAGCCTGGCTAACACCTGATTGGTAGCAAAAATACCTTTTTTCCCAATCAAGTTTCATGGCTCAAGAATATTTATCTTCTGGGGTTTTGTTGTTTTGTTTTGTTTTTCCTTTATTTTCAAATGCCATCATTCAACATTTGAAACCACTCTGTGAAAACTCCATATTTGAGACACCTTTCCCCTCTGAGCACACCCAGGTACCCCATTCTTCCCAGGGTACCTCCAACTTCTTTATAACTGAAGGATAGTACAGAAACAGCCAAACCAGCTCTAAACTCTCTTCTCCAGACCCTGTTGGTACTTCAGGCCAGCAGCAATGATTTCACCTCACACACATTTTATTCTGCAGTGTGACTATAAAGCTTAAATCACATTCATCACCAGCCAGCCCACACCCAGATAAGATTAAACTGCTAATTCTGCATGAATTACTCAGTCCCTAAAACAGGTAAATGGTTTAAATTATTTGGTGGTTTGGGAAATTAGTTATTTAAAAGAACAGCAGTAATTGCTAGTGTTACCCTTAATTTATATCCTCATTTATAGTGTTATTCTTATTTACAGGGAAATTTTTTACAAATGATGACTTAATAATGCACTTTTTTAAAATTAACTCAGAAATGCACTTTTTTTACAATAAGGGAGAATTTATTGGTGATTCAACCCTGGAGCAGATCATGAGGCAAGAAAGTAATTTAAGTCTTCTCCCTGTATGAGAAATATGAAACACAACATTTTATGCAATAATCCCATGCTATGCTTGGTTTTACATCACAAGGAGATCCCAACTGCTGCCAGGTCACAGCAGCTCCATCAGGACAAGATTCATCTCATTTGACTGCATCTATCTGCAGTGAACCCTCTATCAAAGCCAATCACCTTCAGTTCCTTTTATGTCACTGCACAGTTTTAAGACTGAGTTCATCTGCCTTATTTTAGATGTCTTCTGTAGGGTGAGCTGAATCACAACCTACAAGTGCCAATTTCTCCCCACTGGCTTTAAAAAAGCCATTGCACTGGCTCAGTTGCAGACATCTGCACTGCAACCCTTTCCTGTTGATCAGCCTTGTGGCTGCTGTCTCCAGTGATTGCCATTTCAATGGTCTGAGAGGAAATGTGCCAAAATAGTCAGTGGCATTAATAAAATTATGTAGGCAGCCAGTGCCAGTCACACAGCAAATGTTTGAGTGCTGCAGAAACACTGCATGACTTTCTGAAGGATGTAGTTGTAGGTGGGCTGGGAAAAAAAAAATAAAAAATTAATGCAGATACTCATTTCCATGCATCAAATATGACAAGAAGTGGCTTAGGCAGTGAGTTTGGAAGAGTGGCTAATCCTACAGAAAATCCGCAAAAAACTCCCAAATTCAGTTGTTACATTCACAGAGATGTGGATTGCACAATGGGTAGTTTTATTGAAATATGCCATTTTTTTAAACTGGGCTAAAAAAAAGATGATGAAAGAGTGATGAGATACCTCCCTGTCGATTAGAATAATTGATTTATCTGGTGATTTCAGAGATATCAATTAATACGTGGATGAGGAACATAATAATCTTCAAAGACTTCTCTTTTAAATTTTTATGTCATTATGAGTAGCTTTGAAAAGTTTCCTCAGAGTGTCTATTCAGTCACTAAAACTGGAATTTTCTTGCATAGGTAGGAAAACAAAGAATTACAGTGCTCTTTGGGGGTGGGGGAGGAATTTATTAGTTGGGGTTTTTTTCCATGTTTCCTGAACTTGTAACTATTTCAATGTAACAATCTATCATGAAAAATTGTTTTCCCAGCTCATAAAATTCACATTCTTCAGAGCTGGTAGCAGCTGTTTTGTAGCTGTCATACCACATAATACGAGTAGGGTCATTCCCTGTAGCAAACTTGTAAGCCAAATTAGAGAATTTGATCTGGTGCCAAATTTTAAAAGAAGAAATACCACATTATGATGAACCATGGTGTCCAGAATTTAATGTATTTCTTATTAAAATCAATGGGAAGTTTATTTCAATGAGGGTAGGATGGAGTTCTAATTCCAGGTGGACAAATGCTCCCCATATGCCAGTTCCAGTTCTAGAACTGCTGCTGATTACATGTCCTGACAATGTGCTTATCAGTCCTGTGGCCAGTGAAACAATTAATTTCTATTGCCAACATTAAATTTAAGTAAAATTAATTTTTATATCAAACACCAGATACTTCACCCTGATAATTTAGTTAGAGATCAGTCCTGTTTCCAGTTCTAGCACCACAATTTTACACATGTTTTAAAAGTGTAACTGCTGGTGCTAACTGCACAATGGCCAGTGCCTCTCAAATTGTTTTCCAGACATGGCAAGATTATAACAATCCTCATTACAGTTCTCCTGACTCAAGAACAAGTTTCAAGGCCTTTTTCATGTTATGCTTTTTCCCTTTTCAATAATAGTAAAGATTCTCAAAAAATCATAGACTGAACTACAGGTTCAAGGGTAACTCTTCCTGCTGGTTTTAGTGTGGCATAAATGAATACCTAAAAGAAATAAGCCCAGGAAATAATAAGGAAAATCAAAAATTTTAAAACAATGAATCTCTGTTTGATGTTACTATGGGAAATGATCACCTGAAAACTGGACTTCATATTGGGTTGAAACTTTCTAGTAATTTACATACAAATAAATAAATAAATAAATAAATAAATATGTATATATATATAATGTTCTCCTCTGACTGTGTGTACATGTGGCATATATGTTTCCCAGTCATTTTTCTCACAGCTGTTGTTTGATGGTTGATCTTCCCCCCTCCAGTGAATCATTGTCCTCTCTTTTCATTTCTGTCTCTCTGCATTCAATTTGTCCTCTGTGTTGGGGGCCGCTGCTGGCTGAGGATCTGTCCTTGTGGAAACTGAGACACAGCTATTTCTGTGAGCCAGAGGATTTATTGGTGTGTGGGTATTTGGTTTTGGGCATGGGATTAGACCACTGAAGGAGCAGTTTGGGAGGTAAGGAATGCTGGGAACAGCTTTGTGTCAGCTCTGCTGAGCTCCAGTGCCTGATTTTCAGAGTCTCCCTTTTACTTCACGCAGATTTTCCAAATCTAGTTGTTGATGACATGAGACTTCACTATTTTAGGAGATGTCCTGGCTCTGCCCAGATCAGAGTAATCTTTCAGGCACTTCCTTTTGTGTGCCTGTCTCCACTTCACACCAAGCAATGAGTGAAGGTGGTCTCTGCAAAATTTCCCTCCAGGCTGAAATGGGCTACACAAAAACAGAATTGTGAGTTTACTCCAGGCAAGGATCTGTCCCATGTTCCTTCCAAATGTATAAGAATTAAGTTTGTTGACAGCACAATATGTCCATATGGAAATGGTAAGCTTTCATGGGAAAAAAAAGGAAAAAAAAAAAGGCTAAAAATTAAGGCATTTTGATCTAAAAAGGAGTTAGAATAACTTCAAAAGCAGCTGCTCAGAATTTTAAAATTATTTCACCATCCATACTGTCTGAAGGAACGAAGTAGATAAAATGTGACTTCAACTACCATAAGGGATCACAAGGTGGGTTCAGCAAGAATAAAACTTGTGAGATTTCTAATTAATGATAAAATATACAAATTAATCCACAACTGTCAAGCTAGTACAATAATCAAACATCAGATACTCACAAAATCTGTGAGGTACTCCCACTTAAAAAAAAAGGTGAATAAAACCTCAATGAACTAATGTAGTTCAATGACCACAATGCAGGCTGTATTCAGTAGAAAATTTCAATTCTTTGGCATCCTTGGCAAAGGAAACTAGTATTGCTCCAAGTGTTTAACAAAACCAGCCAGTATGGTCAAGTGTAAAGTCCAATACCTTCTTTCTACAGTTTTAAATCTCCTCTACATTGAAAACAAGCAGTATAAATCAAACAACCTTTTTCCTTTCTGCCCGAGGGACAGTGATTCCACATCACTAATGTTTTGTCAGTGCATTTCACAGTACAAAAGTTGTGGGTTTTTTGTAAGGAAATAAACATTTAGCTATTTTTGATAGCATTATCAACAGAACTGCAAATGTATCAAGTGAGCTGGAGTGAAGAATGTCTGTAAGATAAGGCTTGTATAGAGTAAACAAAATTAAACAAAGCATAAAAGAGATTGATATTATTCTTCCTCTTAATCCTTACATAGAGTCACTAAATTACACTTACAGATTTAGTTATGATATTTACAAATGACTTAACTGTATATTTGAAGAGTGGAAACTGGCTACAAATGGGGGCAAGCTCATAATTTAAGGTCACAGTGATGCCAGCACAGAGCGAATGCTTATTACTGGGGTATTTTTGGTCATGGGGAATTCTCTTTCCCTAAGAACTAATCCCAGAAAAGCATATTTTTATTACATCTTCCAAATCTGGAATTCAGGCTTTATGTAAATATACAAGACAGAAGACCTTTCTTTTTAAAATGCTAGGAACTACAGAAACAGCTGAGATTTGTTGAAGAATATTTCCTTTTAAATCATTTGTATGAGCAACCTAAAAGCTAAAATATATTTTAAAATATGCAAAGAAGAATGAAAAGGAAAGTATTGTATGAAAAACATGGCATTTTTCTGGAGGCTACATAAAATCACTTTTTCCTTCCTCCCCTAAACATAGCACCTCTTAAGTATAAAAACAAAAAAAGTTCAAAAGAAGTTTACCAGTTTTGTTCCTTTATAACTGAAAACAGAAGATGCATTTTTTTAGGATTGTGCAATTTTTTACTTCAGTTGCCCAGTTGCTCTCCTAAATGCTCCCTCATCTTTTGATATCCATCATATTTTCTTTTTTTTTTCCCCTCCAGAATACTTTCACCTAACATCTGCCTCCTTTTTCTGGGTAGAGAACCACAGTGAAGACCTAGAATTTGGAAAAGGCGTAAAGAAATACAGCGCCCAAAAACTCAGAGGAAGTACTGTGATTTGCAGAAAATTAAACACAGTTAATTTTGGCAGGAGCTAGATAAAGGCTATGTCATACAGTGAACTGGGCAACTCTCATAACGACTTTGGAGGGCAGCTGGACTCCAGAGAGCTCAGGCTGGCCAAGTACAAGTTTTATCTTAGCAGGAATTTGGTGGGTAAAGAAAGAAAAATGAAAGCAGCAGCTGGAACTTTGCTGGTATGAACTGTGATTGCTTGAAGTCATCCAGTTTTTGAGGGTCTTTTCCCACTACATGCACTTTACTAAGGAGGTGCTGCCTGTAACACAGCACACAAATTACATTCTTATATTTGTAAAGTTAGAAAGATACACCATCATACTCTGGGGCCTGAAATCAATGGAACCTTGCAGTGAGCTGGGGGTTGTCAGCAGGAGATAAAACGCCTGAGGGCTTTATTCTTACATATTGTTTTACTGGCATTCATTACTCCCATAAGGAAAAAAAAATAAAAAAGGTACCTTGTACTCCTGAGATTAATTTCTAACAAATCTTACCATCAAGCAGCTTAAAGATGAGTAAATTTCATCTCAGTGGAGCAATAGTGAAATGCATGATGATTAAGTTGGAAACAGGACCCAGAGAGAGCACAGAAATCAGTCTCCTCCCCTGGTTGTCATTTAGGATTTCCTCTGGCATTCAACTCTGCAAGCTGAGAACAAAAGCACCCAAAGTTCATTTCACTCAGGATGGTCCTCCAAAACTTACTTGGTAATCTGAGCCTGCCTCTTCTGTCTCAGAAACTCCACTCTAAACCATCTCCCTCGCCCTTTTCAAAGATGAATAGAACACGCTTCTCCCTCTTTTTTATATTTTATTCAGAATTCACACCCTTTTCCTTCCTTTTTTTCTTTGTTTTTTTTTAATCTGTTAATTAACATGCTGGAGATGATCTCTTGGTCTCCCCTCCTGCACTCAATGGGATGAGTCTGAACACAAAACCCAATCACACCAAGCACAATCCTCAACTACACACTACTTTTGAGGTGATAATCTGATGGTAGAGTTAATCATTCTAGAACTCATAGAAACTTAAGATAATTACAACATTCTTTAGAATGTCATAGTCATTTAAAAATCATATGAGTACTCCTCACTATCTTTCACTTGCTTCTGAGTCTCCAGTAGAGACAACATATGAGAGATTAATCACAGAGATCTGGTTTTCTGGGGAAGATTTGTCTGGAAGTTTTTCACACCTTTTCACACCCTTCCTTCCAGTCTGGTTTAGCACTGGCTGCTCACACATTGCCCAGATCTAAATGTTGGCATTTCTTGCCTCCCACAGCTATTTTTGCTGCCAGACCAAGGAATATGGTGCCTCAGCTGACATGCCAGTTTGTGAACCTCTGAGAGCAGCAGATTTTTCCTTTCAGGCCAAGAGATAAAAGTATTGCAGCCAGTATTTAAGCTCTCTTCTTTAATGTTCCAAATCTAATAACTAGAAGCTTTTAACTCCATTCCATGGAAGATGCTGTCGTTGTTCAGTGATTACCACTTCACAAAATCATAAATGCAGGGATGAGAAGATCTCTTCTTTGTTTAGGTCTGATCTTAGGATCACTTTCTAGTCCAAATTCATGGACTAGCCATTCAACACCTCCCAGCATGCTGGCCAGCCATGACATCAGCTCAGATGAATGCCCTGCCATGCACAGGAGTGTCCTCCACCTTCTTCCAGGCACACCTTTCTTCATTGCACCTGGCTCTGGAGCATCACCTGCCCTCACAAAATCCCCTGTTCTTCACTTTGAAATCTTTCTTCTCCTTCTCTGCTTCCCGAAAGGAAGAGGAAACAGCCTGTGTATTATCATCTCTAGAGGAGGGCTGGAAGGGCATATTTTATAACAATGTTCAGGAAACAAACCTATTCCATGGGTTACACAACACAGTAGAGAGAGGGAAGGATGCTTATGTTTCAGACTGGTCAAGGATACAGAACTAACACTTGCATCTCCAATTCTTTCTGAAAAATGCACAAGATAAAAAGTTAAAATAGAGGGTTCCCCAGAACTTCTGTTTTAAAAAGAATATGGAGAGGTCTGTGCTTCTCCAGTATTTTTACATGTATTGGAAAAGTTGGCACTAAAGGAGTTATGCCAATCAAAGTCTGAGGTGTTTCTGGAATTGCATCACTTGTATGAAAAAGCTTGCAGCCTCAAAAGCAGACAGGGAAAACCAAAAAGGTCAGTCTCCAGGTCTGTGTGCACATTTTGTTTTTTCGTGGCTTTTTCAGGAGGAAGATCCTCTGTGCATAACATTCTGGCTCCCATACAGCAGAGTTTTGCTGGGCTCGTTGTGTTGCAGATGGAAGCAGTGAGTCAAAAACTCCTCAGGACTTTCCCATAGGCATTGAATGACCTTGGGCAATTCACTGCAAGACCATTTGAAGATCTGATATTAAACAGCAGCACCCACTTTACTTAAAGTAAATGAGATGCTTTATGCTAGCATCTGGCAGGCTCCTCACCTTCCACTGAAAATCTAAGGACCTTTTTAATGAAGTGTGCTGGAGCCATGGGCCCAATTCTGCTTCCAAAAAGAAACAAGAAAGGAGGCCTCGTTAGATGCCAATATAACCTTTCAAGTCCCCAAATTCAGAATTATGAGGATTTTTTCTTTGGTATTTCTCTTTTACCCTATAAAACAGTGAGATCTTTTTACCCATCAGACGCAACTTCATTCATCTTGACTCTTTGGAAAATTCAAACACTTCCAGCTGCAGAGCCCCACCAAAGTTTACAGTTCTGCAATAATTGCAGCTATTAAATTCATATTTTGCTTAAGAATTTCAGAATTTGGTGCTTCTACAAACAGCATTCACATAAGCAGACACAGTCAGTTATGTAGGAAAGGAGAAATGGAAATTTTGGAAATGGTCTTTAAGGCAGGAGGAAGTAATATCAGTGAAAAACACACCCTGTACCTGACCTACACATAGAAAATCACCCTACAGAGACATTGACAATTTTAACTCAAACCTTACCACAGCTATCCCATAGGGAGAAATGGATGACCATAACTCATGTGGTGCTCACCCTAATTTTGAGTCTGTATTTTCTACTAATTATTCTAATTAGGAGGTCCACCAATCCATAGGCGATGGTTCAGCAGCATAATTGCAATGTCCTAAACACTGAGTCACATGCCTGTGCCCACATTCCTATCTCTTTTTAAGGATTTAAGGTTTAGCTCACTGCTAAACCAGTACAAACTAAAATGAAATTACAGGCTGACAGAAGAAAAATATGAAATGCAAATGTGTCTGTCTTGAGGAAATTTAAGCACTCAAGAACAGTTGAAATCCAGTGAGAATTTTGCTCAAAATAATGTAATTAATATATTTGAAACCCTTAACTTCTGTCCATTCACACAGGAAAATTTTTCTCTCCTTATATTTTGTTATCTGTCTTAGTATATTTGCAAGGATCTTTATCTCAATTTACAGAAATCTGTGTTAGCAGTTTACTGTGCATTTCTGACCACAAAGAGTCATCTCCATCTTTTAACAGGTCTAAGTTTTTATTTTTCTCTCTCAGCAAAACTCTTGAAAACTCCAACTACAAGCAGTTACAAAAGAATGTGAAATCTCATGGGGAAAGGCACATTTATTACTCCTATTTTTCAGTCTCACAATGAATCACTTCATCATGAAGTGATAGATATTATCATTAGCAGTTGCTCTGCATTCATGCTAAGCCAGTCCTTCTTACCTTGTCTTTATCTTTGTTTCATCTCAGTACTCTGAACTGCACTGTCAACAAAGTAACTCTTTTCCAATGAGAAAATTATTAAATTTCATGTGACTGAAACTAATGATTTTTTAGAACTTGGTTTCTTGTCCTTGATGTAACCTTGAGTCTGAATTTCCGTGGTTTATATTATGCAGTTTGGGTATAACACCCCTATAATTTCTTCCCTGCTTAGTACTTATCTTCTCAAAATTAATCCCATCTTAGAAAAGCTTTTTGTTTTAGAATGTCTGCAAATAAATCACTGTATTCTTAGATAATGGAAATTGTCAGTGATTAAATTCAATTTGATAGGGTATGAGTGAAATTCCTCTGGCTAGTCATCAAAAGTATCTTGATTTTAGGTTTGGATTTATCATTATATTTCCCACATTTACAGCTGCCTGTACTTTTCTTCAGTAGTTCTCCATATTTCTTTTTGCAGATTGTTTTCTGCAGGCTCGTGAATATATGGGTATTTGGCAGTGATTTTGTAACGTATAATCAGAACTGAAAATTATAGTGATCCCATTTGTGTTATTACAGCTGAAGAATGTGTCAGACTTTCCATTTTAAACCTTATGCTCTAAAGAATCTATGACTGGTCTTTACTGCCAAATATTTCTGCAAAATTTTCAATAAGAATAATGCTATTTATTAGTTTGAAATTTTTCTCAGGATTTCTGGCAGTGAGTGTGAGGAGATAACTACTCCTGCAATCCAAAATAAATTTAAAAAAACAATCTCTAATTTCCTGTCTCCTTATTCAGTGACTCCATTTTAGCAAAAAAAAAGTTAGATGGGTTTCTTTTAAAGGACCTATAGTATTAATGCAGTAGTGGATAAGAGGGATTTGTTGAGAATGACTGGAATTATTTCCATTCACTAGAAACGTAATATGTTCCTTCAAGACAGTGCCAAGACTTTTCTGCCAGAGAAACAAGAAAACGGATAAGAGAATCAGCTCTCTACTCTGGTCAGACTTATTTCTTTTTAAGGACAATATCATCCAAAATAAACCAGACCTACCTTCTCATGCTCCAGATGATCATAGATAAGGAGACTGTAGCTGTAAAATGAGGAAGTGCTTGGCTAGAGCTGGGGATAGGAGGAGGAACCTGAAGAAGAACCAAGGTGAGACTGGCCAGGAGATACTCACAGCAGCTGCTTCTTTGGCATTTCCCACTGGCCTGACTAAAATTAGTGATCCTCACCTTTGTGGCCCCTTACAACATTTCCAAACATTGCATACATGTCCTGCCTTCTTTTTTTTGCCTCCAGCAAGAGGGAAAAACAAAATGCACAAATGTAGTAAAATTTGGCCTTCCAGCATTTCAAACCTATTGTTGAAATGACAAACAATGGCAAAATTCCATCCTAGAAAAGAGTAAAGTGGGTGACTCCAAGTATCTCTCACCTCATCACTCAAATTTTACCTGTTCTCAATTTCCAGTCCTTTGTTCTGCCCAAGGCAGCATAATAAAATTTCCTTTGAGTTTCAGCTGCCTGTTCTACCATCAGCTCCTTGGGGACCTTGGGCAAGTGGTAAAACCCAGGCTTCCAGCAAAGCTGGGAAATTACAGCACCCTCAGAGAGCAGTAAGACAGGTCAGCTTGCTGTGGTTTGGTGAGCTCAGCCCTGAACGCTTTGGCCCTGGCTAAATTTAGGCTTTGAGGCTATCAGAGATGGCTCAAGCACAGAGAAGGAACAAATGCCAAGGAGCTTTGCTATGTCTTCACTATCTCCATTTACAAACAGGATATTGCAAGACCTCAGTCCTGTGGGAATTGGTTGTGCTGTAAGAGAACTGTAGAAAATGTACTGTAGAAAGAAGACAGACTTCAAGCTCCATTCTGGTGATGCAGAACTCTCAGGTCTGTAAATAAGTCAGAAATCTTGTGAGAATAGGCCCAGTTCTGAGGATCACTCTGTTTTCTTTCCACTAACGAATGGAAATCCTACAAAATGGAATTTTGCCTCCTGATGTTTGGACACATCCAGTTCTTCTCCTGCTTAGTGAGAAAGATTTCTTGCTGAGCTGGGGGGTTTTTGCCAGTTAGTTTGCATAAAATGCTGAGGATTAGAAGAACCCAGCTCTCAAGTACGTAGCTCATATATTTTACTTAACTTTTTAAAAGAAAATAGTAGCTATGAAGACTGTGAGATAACACATGCCAGTTTTTCCACTATGAAATACATCCTGTGTCAGTATTTCCATTCACTCCCATTGCTTATACTTAAAGGCAGTGGGAATAAACTCTGGAAGTCTTGCCTTTGGTGGATGGACTCCAAACCTCAGTATGGCATGTCTGACATGACCCATAAGGAATATTCATTGCATTTGAATCAAAACCTGTGACGAGGGGCTCTCTAGAACTGCAGACAGAGAAGCTGCCAGCAAATGGGAATGAGAGCTGGAAGTAAAGAATGAGGAAACTTCAAAACCTCTCTCCTCTGCTCTCTGAGGTGATTCCCTGACTGCTGTGTTAGATCCTCAGCATCAGAGTGGCAGGTATTAAAAGTAATCTTAAATATTTGTATAAAATACTGCACAAGACAAAAATCCTGTGCTAAAGGGCACTGCTTTTCTCACATCTCCAAGACATCTGATGTCATTAGATGAGCTCACATTGTCTAAAACTCATCCTGCCAAGGGTCATGTTGGATCTTCTACAACAGGTTAACCCATGCTTTATGTGGGAAGAGGATTCAGGGGTGCGCTGGCACCACAGAACAGTTTGTTGAATGTTGGGTGACTTAAAAAAAATGGAGGAACCTGCCTTGGGCGGTAAGGGAATATTTTTTTAAGTTGTCTACAAAGCCATCACTGACTCACTGGTATCCCAGTATACTTCATTTGAGGAGCAAACAAAACCCCTGAATCTGGAGTACAGACCTCCAGCTCTACCTCCCCAGGCTAAGAGCTCACTCCTGAATAAAGCACTGTAGTTGCAAGGGTTGCTTTTCACCTGCACACCTTACATTGGAAATCCTTGTGTATGTGGCCCAGGCTAAACAGAGAGAGTTTGTAAGTTTTTGGGGGTAGCATGTTCCATATTTTCCCTGCAGTTTATTGGCAAATTAATTCCAATGCATTCAAATTACATCATGAAGTGTAATGCAAAGATATTTCATGAAGGTTACCTTAATAGAGTGCGAAAACCTGATGAAGGGTAATTCAGAGGGAACTGCTTGGCCCATCTCCTATTTACTTGGAAACACTGCTGCCTTAAAAAAACCCTTAAAAATATTGCTTATTTTTATGGCTCAAAACCCTTTAATTTGAAGATTTTTATGACTCCCTTACAATACACATCGATTTAAATAATGTTTTAAACTAAAACGGATCATTTACTGCCAACTGTGCTTCGGGCATATCATTGATTAGTCCAAGTGTGATAAAACAACCTTGTTTTTATTCATACTTTAAGAGAATAATAAAACCTGCATACTTGGAAATACTGAAGCAATATCTTGGCCCAGAGCTATTTAACTATGAATTATTCACATCTAGTTATTTTTTTTCTTTTAAATTCATGAATCCCCAGAATGGTTTTGTAAAGTGTATCAGTGAAACCGTGCTTCTAATTATTAGAGGGAGGGTGGAGGAAGCAGAATGCATCATATATGTAAGGGGGTCATTTTTTATTTGTCTTCTTTTGCAGGCCACTGTGAGTCTCCTTGGAAATTAGTTATTCAGTATTCTCACCGTATTTTAATTTGTGGTCCATTGGGAGAGAATATAGAGACCTACTTTTTTCAAATAACTTTTGCTAACAAACTTATTCTCACATCCTGTAGCACTGGAACTGTTTAAACATAGGGATATTTAGGGATTTCACAGAAAAAGGACTGGTAGCCCACTGCCCAGAGCTGGCCTAGAGTGATCAGAGCAAATTACAGGAATAGAAAGAATTTTTTTGCATCTTCATAAGAAATGGTTCCTGTAACAGTGATAGGGTGTCTATCTGGATATCACACTGCAGTGAGTGGGACATTTTTCCTTAAGTGCTCCAAAATGTCATAGCCAAAAATATCTTTTGTAAGTGAAAGAACCCAAACATTCATCTGACTCTTGCAATCCTTCCATCCTGTGTAACCTTACAATGCTTCCTGCTCACCATGGTCTGAACCCTAACAGTGGAAAGAATGAGACTGAGATAAAAACTTTCTTCTTCCAACACTGAATTTCAGTAGAACATCAGCAAATCACTTCATCTCAGTGCACCCCCAGTCCCCTACACAAGCACACACACACACACACACACACACACACACACACACACACACAAGTCCTTATTTTATTTGGAGCATAAACTCTTCAGTCTGCAAAACACTTTCCTCTGTATAGTACTCAGTGTAATTCTATACTTGGTAAATAATGAGTTTTTCTTCCTTATACAATTACAGAAATCCATATGGATTGAAAGGACATAATCAAGCCCAAGAAAGATTTCAGAGCAGGTCTAGATAGATCAACCTATACAAGGACTTTTTGAGTTTTGCATATATCCAAAGCTGGTGTTTGCAAACCTCTCTAGGTCTGTGCTCCTGAGTAATCCAGCTCATGGTGAAAACCCTTCTCCTTTTATCTTACCAGAATTTCTTCTCTTTCAGCTCAAGTCCATGGCCATAGGACTCCAGGTTTGTCCTCTCCATACTCACAGTTTGGTCACAGCAAGATCTCCCTTTGCCATCTCTGTTTCTGCTGAACATGCATTTCATGTTCTCTTGACCATCCAGGTAAGATGATGTTCTCAAGGTCTCCTGATGTTTTACTTGAAGGTTTTCCTCTCCTTCAAATACATTTGTAACAAAGGCCTCAGAATTGAGTGCAACTACCAGAGCTGCACACCAAGAATGATGCTGTGGCTGTGTGGCTACCACACCCACTGAATGCACTGAGCCTTCAGCAGTAAGACAAAGGAAACAAAAAAAAATAAAGGTTACTGGAAGAAGGGACAGACAGCAAGGAATGGCCTTAGATGCTGGTTGCCCACTTGAAAGAAACAACTCCAGACAGCCAGAGCAGATCGAGAGGTCCTGTGGAATGGAAACCCAAAACGATGGAGAATTGAAGATGCTCAAACACCAAAAATTCACTGATCATGAAGAGCCACTGTATGCCATCCAGTCTTACAAATAATAAAATTTTACACAAAAATACATTACGCAAAGGCATTAGCAGGCTGTACAGAATTTCAAATGGATTTGTGCTGAGATTTGCAATAATCACAGTTCTTCCTAGGACTTACAAATTTATCCGACTCTTTGTTACTGAAGACACTTAGGAGTTTCCTAAATCTGGAAAATGCCAAGAAACTCAGCACAGAGCTTGCAACAATGAAAAATGAGAAAAATCCAACCTTTTAGATTGGCTTCAAGGCCACATGTGGTTGAACTCTCCAGATGTGTCTGCCATACTGGGCTTAGCACAAGATTAGCCTGGAAGAATTGTGTCTTTTCTCACTTTTACTCCACAGCCAGATGGGATAGAGGACTTGTCTGAGATGGAGAAAACTCACATTTATGTTAAACTCTTCTCACCACATGGCTTTCTAGACTAAGGCAATTCTGTATATGGCCAAAAGCAAATGTCTGTAAGTCTGTGAAATGTCTGTTGGAAAGATTTAGAAGTATCAGTGGACAAGAAAAATGTGTCTTCAAGGCACTAAGAGTAAAAAAATTTAATTTGTTTTATGTTTTCTTGGGAATCCAGTGCCAGATGTTAATCTTTGAGCAGGCATTACCCTCCTCACTACAGAATTGTACATTTTGAAAAGAATCCCAGCCCCTGATTCAACTCATCAAAATCTATGTGCCTGAAATTCTATGTAGATTTAGTCCCAACACCATGATGGGAATTCTCTGCACAGTTTGAGATAAACCAAGCCATGTGCTTGAATAGTTGCACCAAAGGAGTCAAACAACCGAGGTATTCTCACCTCATTGATATTTTCCTAGTTTTATTTGGCTCACAAAGCATTAAAATGCTGAAATTGGAAAGCAAAATTATTTTAAGCTGCTAAACACGATGAAGAACAATGCTTTCAAGTAGCATGATGAATTTGTTGGGGAGTGATTAGACATTAATAGCAGGTTTGTATACTTAATAAAGTTTGCATAGCCAATTTGCACTTTATAAAGAGCACTCCATTGTTCTGGATTGTGGCCCTGATGTGGACTTTATGAAGCATGCAGGAGGCAGTACAGACTTTATGAAGTCCACATTGAGGATAAGTATCAAATTAAATAAGAAAAGCACACCAAGCTCTGATATGTGACTTGGAAACTCATGCCTGCCTGCATGAGTTGCTGCTGAGGTCACTCTGGGGCACACAAATCCCCACAAATTCCCACTGTAAAGGCAACCAAAGCATCTAAATGTGACGTCTGCCAACCATAGGCAAGGAGGCTGGGCACATAAGAGTGCACTCTTGTGCTTGAATATTAGACAAGTACATTCCTCCTTGATGTCTGTCAGCCTTTTGTTCACATCCTGTCTTTATCTTCAGTGAGGACACATTGGTTCTGAACGGCTGTTCTTTAAGTTCTAAATTGGGCAAAATTTACTAAACCCAAAAGAAAACTCTGCTCAATGAAAAGCTACAGATGCTGGCTCCCAAAGTCACACTAATTAGGCAGGTTACTTTTTCTTCCTTCTCGTCACACCTTCATGATCCCCTGTGCAAATCAAAGTTTGCAACTCTCCTTTTAAAACACTACAAATGCTTTGATGTCTTCTTGTAAATATGATCTAGATTGAGTTTGGTTTACATTGTAGATAGAGAATGAAACTTCTCTAATGAACTTGTCTTTTTTTGGTGTTGTTTTTGTTTTGTTTTGTTTTTGTTTTTTTGTTTTAATTTCTCAATGCATGGGCTGCCAGTGAAATGCAGAAACTGGATGGCTTATTTAAAAAAAAGGACTAAAAAAATGATCAGCTCTAAACATTGCATGATTTTTTTCCCCCTATTTAACAAGATTATAATCAAATCCCTATCAATTAGATTATTTTAACTCACTTTTGAGGAAAACTGGCCGTTTGGTTTCATATTTTGATTGATCATTCCACAAAGCCTCTTAGTTTACAAATTGGTCATTTCAGAATTTCAGTCTTAGTTGTCTTGCACACAGCAGCTAGGCAGGGTTTGGGTTGCTATGTTGTGAACTCTGGAAAGGATCTTTTCCTTTATAACCCAAAAAGTATTTCAAGTATGGCATTGCAATGCAGATGACACAATCTTTCCAGCTACCAAATCCATGAGCTAAGATGATTGATTTTGTCTAGTTTAAATCAGTATGAAATTGATTAACAGACCTGGCAAATTCTGTCATTCAGCTCGAGAGAGACAAATCCAGCATGATATTCCAACAGCTGCTTCACTGCTTGTCCATTACTTAACAACTGAAATACAGCAGTTTGTGTATGACTGGGTGAGGCACAGATATTGTTTTAGAGCATCATTATGAGTCTGGTAAATAGGTTTAGACTAAGGATATGAACGCAAACTCACTGTAATTTCGTGTAGCAGGGTTTAAAGGGCTCATGATTGGCAGCAAAACTGATTGTATCGACCAAAAACGCCAAGGACATCTGGCTTTCTAGCCCTACAGATGAAAGACCATATGTTATAAAAAGTACAGTGTGAGAGGGGAAAAGACAGTTGCAGACTGATATAAATGAAGAGAGGTCAAAGCTAACATAAGTCTCATCCTGTCACCAGTGTTGCTCCAACAAGGGGTGAGTGATGTAGGGCTGTTGGGCAATGCAGAAATGTTGTCTTGCAACCAACACATAGTTGGGCTGGTGGCTAAATATCTGTGAGAACCTCAGGGACCCCTCCACTTCACCTGATGATGAGAAGAAAAATAGTTTACAAATTCCTACAGTTTTCCAAAAGTGTCCAAGCTTCAAGTGAGTTAGGTTTAATTATTTAAGAACAAATAAGGGCATATTGCAGTTTTCAACAGCAATCCCAGTTTCTCCTGCTTACATTTCTGGAAACAACTCATCCATTCAAATTCATGGCAAGGCCTCCATTCCCTCATAATTTACCATTTGATGCCCTTTTTCAAATGCTAATGTCAAAGTTGAGGTCATAAACATAAAATCCTTTCCTTTGCTGTTCACAAAAATGCATAGCAATTTTATAGGCCCTTCTTACAGTATGGGCTAGAAAAAAAAGCAAAACCTATGCTAGATTAGGAAAATAATGTTATTTTTATATATAAAATAAGAAGTGAAGATGTTGCTTTACATAAGACCAAGTGTTACCGACTGGTGTATCTTTCATTTTTGCCAGTGACCAATGAAAAGGAAGATATATTGAAAATTGTGTAGGAAAATTGTGTTCAAGAAATGAGAGAAGTAGAGATCTTTGCTCTCTCAAAGTCACAATAATATTTTTAAAGGCTAAAGAAACAAAATTCACACCAAGTTGGCTGGAATTTTGAAATGTGCTAACCCAGCATACTGCTGAACTTTCTGCTGAATTAAGCACTTTTTATTCTTTGAAACAAACATCTGTGATTCAGTGTGATAGATTTTAGTATAGTTAGACAATACAACAAGATGTTTTTTAGAGGAAACATCAGTATGAATGAATGGCTCCTGCAAGCTCCACAATACACACTTTTAAATTTTATTAAATAATGGAATTCTCTCCAGGTTGTTCCTATCAGAAGAATAATCTTTTATATTATTAAGTGAAGTCAACAGAGCAGGTAAAAGGGTATTTTTTCACCCATATATGGTATCAACCATTTTAAAGTGGAATTTTTACACTGTATGCCAAACTACAACATTTGTGTATGTCAGTGGTTTAAGGTTACTAATGCAGTGATTTGAAAGCTGCCAAGGTACAAAATGTAGTGCAGTCAAGCACTTCACTACAAGTCACAAAAACATTCACTTTTATTGCTTGTTTTCACAGGTAAAGTTAATCAAAGTAGTACTAAACAAGAGCAAGGACGGGGTCAGGAGGAAAGCAAATTTGTTTTGGAATTAGGAAACGGATGTTATTTTCCACTTCCCAAGATAATTAGCAAATATGATCCCCAAGCTTGAATCAGTTTCAGTCTTGGACTTTTAATATTTTCCTAATCAAATTAATCCCAACCACTAGCTATGTGTGGCATTTTACAGTTCTTCTCTCAGATTTCATAAAGGATTTTATGCAGTATGGGCCCAAAATCAGACAACTGCTTTAATTTCAAGGAGCACAGGCTGTAAGAAGAACACATGCTCATTACTCCTTGCAATCCCAGACCCACCATCCTCAAGGAAGCATTAAAGTTCTCTAGATACTTGCAAAAGACCATTGCATAACACTTAATTTAGTGTTCAGTAATGATTTCGTCACTGGGTTCCAGTGATAAAGTGGAGACAGATGTTCATTAGCAATGGGAACACGGGCAAACAATGAAGCATTCCAAGAAGCTGCTACAACTGAAAAGTCCAAGGCTGACCATCACGTGCTGCAGAGTCACAAACATCTCTCCTTTAGACCAAAACAGTAATCTGACCATTCCACCATCCCTAGGAGTCCAAACTGGATATTCTCCTTCTGCCCATTTGTCAAGAGTAAGGCCGTTTCACACCAGGTATCTTTAAGACTCAGTGGTCTAAGACAGGTCTGGAAGTGTCCAAAAGGCACATGGATGAGGCACTTGGGGATACTATTATTCTAAGCATTTGCAAACTTCCAGCCAACCAAGATTTGCTCCTACATGTCTTTTCATACAAATGTGCTTCCTTACCACCCTTTTTCCCAAAAAATCTCCACTGCCTGAGAGGAAGGGATTCAGAGCCTGGCTTGCTGGTCTTATTTCTGGCAGCAATAATAGGTAATGAGAAAGAATCCTCCTGGGGCCTTTTCCAGAGGTATTCTCTCTCCCAGCTTCCCAGAGGAGGAGGTAAACACAAAGAGGATCATCTGCAGGGAGCGACAGCTTCGTTTGTCACGTCAAGCAGACCAGGCTCCATCCCTGTCCTCTGAGGGAATCATTCACATGGAGAAGATTAGCCCGAAGGATTAGCATGCAGCCGGATTATCCACACACACGGCTCAGCCAGCTAATAAATCAGCACCTCTATACATTTTTTGCCTTTTAACCTCCCGATTTCCAGACTTCTGATATTCATCCCTTTGAGCATCACCATATTTCAGGGGATCATGAACGCATGATGAAGAGGTGGTTTTGGCTATCCTGGCGTGTCCGAGCCATTTCTCATCAGCCACAAGATGTCAGTGTTGCTGAATGTTATTATTCTTACCTGCACAGAGGCGTCGAGAGATGCTGGGGGCAGCTGTCAACACCGGGCTCTACGCAGTACGTCTAACAAAAAACCCACAGCAAATAACACACAACCAAGGGCAATAAAAATTTGCATGACAAAGTGTGATTTGACCATAACAATAATAAGTGAAACTTGAACTACATGGTAATTGCTGCCACCTTTTTTTTTCCTTTTCACAAGCCCCAACTCATGAGCACATGAACATGGTAGATGGTCCTTGCACAGCAACATCACCAGGAAAGGAGCAAGCAGAGAATGACACCAGAACTGTTTCATCATGAAACAATCAGTCCATCCCTGCAAAAATGAGGCTGTCCAGAAACCCTGGCTCTACCCACTCTCACTACACATGATATCTGAAATTAAAGAGCATGCCAATAGCTATCTCCCTCTTTTACTCTTGGTATTTACTTCCACACCCGTCTGGCTCTGGCAGCAAACTCTGCCCACATGAATCTATCATGGAGACCTTTCCATGCCCAGACTTGTTTCCTCTCTGTGTCACCTCCCCGATTGTATGAGCACATACTTTTATAAGACCAAATCAATTTACTGGATTGTCTGGTTTTAAAACACCCTTTTCTCATACCCTTTCCTCTTTCCAACCCTTTCCAAAAGGTCAAGGTCAGGCAGAAAGGGAACTTTTGAACCAGTGTTGCTGTGGACTTAATGCATTGTGAAGCTGCCCCTCGGATTTCCTCTGCAGACCAACTGACCCATATGTTGATTATTTTTCTGCTTCCTTCTTGGTTGCAGGAGATTTGCTTCACCAAACACTGGCTTGACTTCCATGTCTAAGTATAGCAGAACATAGGTACATTTAGCATGAGAATTCCTGTTTACATTGTTTGCTGCCATTCATGTCCTCTGAACTTGTTTACTTTTGGAATTGCAGGAAGCATGACTTTGGTGGGAGTGGAGACAGGACTGTTCACTGTCCAAAAAAATTTAGATGAACAGAGATAGATTAATTTATACTCACTTGAAATTAAAAATTATGCAATGGCAACATGGCAACATGAGCTCAGAAGTAGACAGTTTAGTACATTTGATCTGTCTGCACTTTCTTTTCCTAACTGGAATCACAGAATGGTTTGGGTTGGAAGAGAACTCAAAGATCATCTAGTTTCATCCTTGCTGCCATGAGCAGGGACACGAATCTATGTCCCAGTAGCAATACACAAATATATGTACATGAATGGATCTCCCAATATAAAAATATATCTCACAAATCCAAATATTTGAACTATGGGGGGCATACTTAAGGGCAAAATAAGATTTTTACCTAATTCTTATAACCTTTTCCTGGCTATGTTCCCTGCCTCTCTTTTTCTTCCCAAAACAGAGCCTGTTCCTTGCAAAATAGTTTACATAGGTAAAGTCACAAAAATAAACCTCTGAGAAAATCTTTCCCACTTCCAAATCTTCCCTCCACTTGTGCTGAACACCTCAGCTAGGAAAATCCATTCCCAGTCTAATAAAAACCATTCTTCATAATGACAACTCCTGACAGCTCCTCCCTGTTCCATTAAACATTCAGGTTGTAGGAACCATAAATCCCCGTATTTATCTCCGTCCCATCTTTGCATTGTGTTGGAGTCAGAGATCCTGTTTGTCTGACACATTCCTGCCCCTCTGCTAGTGGCAGCAGGCACAAACATGCCAATATTCACAGTTTAAGGTCGCTGGCATGCCCGGGTGCTGGGCAGAGGCTGCTGGCTCCGTGCTGCAGCACAGTGACCATTTGTCTGTGCTTTCCAGCTGCCTGCAAATCTGCTACATTCATGCCCAGAGTGGTAGAGTTGGCAAGAGTGCAGTGGTGAAATTCTCAGAAAAGCCTGATGGTTTCTGTTGAACTCCCTTGCCTTATTTAAAAGTTGCATTTGCAGAGGTCATCTGAGGATGAGGATGACTGGGATTTTTTTTCCCCTGGGGTCCCACTTGGTTAAGAGTGTTTCCATGCAAATCCTAGCATTTCCAAGTTATTCACCAAAATTCCATAGGCTTGCAGAGACTCCATTACACACCCCTTGGGGAAATGGATGTTAGTTTTCAACAGAATTCCTGGAAAAGTTCAAGACATGACTGAAGCAGGATTATTTGATCCAGTTCAAATGTAGGTAGCAGGCCAGCTTAGTTAAACAAGGTAATGTGCTTCAAATAACTAGAGCAGTCTAAGAGGTAAGTGTTGGGACAGCATGGAAAAGGATTTCATCAGCCCAAAACTAATAGAAACACAAGACTTAGGAACTAGAGAGTGGAGGAATATCTAATTTCAGGCACTCTGGTATAAAAGTGAAACTGCCTTGTTAATGTGCACTTTGGCATAAGTCAGTTCTGGCATCAGAGCCTGCCCTTGGGGGATGCCTTTTTCACCTGCTTTTGTTTTTCTCCATCCCTAACAAACTAATGATTGTGCTGGTGGGAGGTAGGGTGAGGCAAAATCCTGAATTTTTTTCTTTTTTTGAGAATGGGCTTACAGAAAGAAAAATACAGTTCTTCTTTTAAATTGCAAAAGGGCAAACTTCATCCGTGTGGCTTAATTCAGTTTCACGTGCAATAACCTTTCAAATGGTGCTTGAAAGTCAAGTCAAATTTCTATATAAATGATATTGTCAGGTTAACATTAACGTATGAGACACTGCCCTTTATGTTTTTCTATCATCCCTTTGAATATGTTGAACAGTAATTTTAATAGAATCATAAAAATCTTCAATTCCTCTGTAGATTTAACCAATGCCAAGAGCAGTAAAAGAGTTATGCTTCTGTCTCATTTGTAAGGTTTGTGATTATTTTAACATCTCCATTCCTGCAGGCTTTGTGCACATAGAGCCTAAGCCTGTTACCTCTTTGCTTAGAAATAGGAAGAACTGTTGAAATTCTTTTGCACTTTCTTTGCTTCTTCCAACAAGGGGATTAGAACTGGAAGCTGAAGAAAAAAAAAAAAGGAGGTATGGAAATATCCAGACACCAATGTGCATAATTTGGCTTCAGTGAATATTCAGAACTGTAAATTAAACAAGGGCACTGGGAAGTTATTTAAATATGTATCAGATGCAGAAATTGAAGCCTGCAAAGTAATATCTTAGGAAACATTCAAGTGACAGAAATCAGCGGGGAGAGCAAAGACACAATCTCAGCCTCAGCTGCAGCCTTTCAACACGTGTGTGTCACTGCAGGAGAGGAATCTTGTCACCACAAGCACCTTTGGGGCAGAGGGTGCAGGAAAGCTGCAGTGCCACCCCACACATGCCAACTTTGGTGGCCAGAGCACCCCATCCTAGAGCAGGCACCTCATGCTGGTGCAAGCAGCCATACAAAGGGGTGGGAAACCAGACCGTGCCAGCTGGGAGCTGGGGATGCAGCCAGTCCTGTCCTGGAGGATGGAATGGCCACGGTGGACCAGGTGTGGAGAGCCTGGCTCACCCATCCCCACCTGGCCATGGCGAGTGCTCTGTGTCCCCAGCCAGAGGCACCCCCTGCCCAGCACAGAGGGACATCCAAACCACCCAGCCCTCCTGCCCCAAGGAGCTCCCACCCTGGAGGGACCTGTAGGTTTTGAGCAGCTGCCTAACTCACGCTTTCCTTGCTCAGTTTCCAAGAGGAATCGCTTGTACTGGCTGAGTACCTCTAGAAACAGTAAATGCTGCACAAAGGAATACGGATTTACAATTTTTCCACATTTGGGCTGTGAGCAAGACATGGCTTCTCGTACAGAGGTAGTTTGATTAGCATTTTGAATATCACAGATATATAGATTCAATTTTTAAAAAATTGGTTTGGGAGGATTTTTGCCTTGATATCTCTGGTGAAAAACTTTCATCAAAAGCTCCTCTGATGTTTTCTAAAGAAAAGTATTGGTTTGGCCGTGTGAAAAGGAAAAATGAAATATTCCATCTCACCCCAATATTTCTGGGACATCGTTTCAGAGGTAGAAGAGGCAATTTGCTGCTTTTATTAATATTTGCCTAAATCTGGCCAAAACACCCACTTCAACTTACAGAGTTTCAGTGAATTTGTTAAGGTGTCAAAGTACAACTTCCAAAAAACCATGGAAGCGTAACCACTTCCAGTATGTAGGCACAGAACTGGAGTTACTTAAGCTTCCAGGGCTAGATATTGTAAGCTGCCCTCAGAAATGGGTTATGGCCACAGGTCTCACCGTATTTCAGGACAAGTCTTCCCTGGATGAGCACTGGAATGTCATCTTATTTTTTCAGACATGTTACTACAGACGTCAACTCTATAATTTCCATTTCTCTTTGCTATGAACGCATGAAGAACTGTGAAATGCTAAAGGCTCTGAAATAGAACATCACAATCATCTTATCCTGGTGCCTTTTTGGCGTAGAGGTGTCTGGCTCCAATCAGCAGCTGTATGATATGTGTATTAATGCCTCTTTACAAGGCCTTTATGAACAGAAATGTAGTAGTTTGGGGGAATTGCTAAGATCATGTAACAATGAGAAGACTGAAGGAAGTTCAGGAGGAAATTAATAATCCCATATTAGTTACTAAACAAAGCCAGAGGCAACAATTAATAATGGGACTAAAATACCTGTGGTCACATCAGCTAAGAGTTCAGCATGATGCAAAAGAATCAGTGTAAAGCTGGAATTTAAAAAATAATCTTTAATTATGGTATTTCTGAAGTTTAAACACTAAATTCACCCTTTACCAATTCACAGAATGTAGGATTTTATTCATCTACTCATGTATTAGCTATGCAGTGCACCCTTTCTAAATTAACAGAATTTTGATCTGAAACAGCCTGAATATTTAGAGATTATTTATTGTGTGCCTAATGATTGACTTATTTTCTAACGACAGACTATTATTTTAATTTCTTAAGAATTGCCTTTAATGTTTTGCATGGTAAGCAATAATTTTGTAGGATTGCATATCCCTAGGTTAGGATTAGCTACAGCCAACCTTATCCTACATTTATTTTTAGCAGAGAATGTCTCGAGACTTTAAGCATCAGTCATGCCATAAGACTAACCCACAAGAACAATGTGGATGATCCATTTCTTAGCAGACATGTGTAATATCAGTGGGACATAAAGCTTTGAGTCCAGAAAATGCTTAATTGTGTTTCTGAATTGGGTCCTGGATAAAACACCAGTTATGGTTATTTGCAAGTCACATCTCAATACCCAGCTTTTCAGGCTGTGTGTTTTCGTAGCTGCAACTTTCCACCTCCCCCGCACCGGTTTAAGTGATGTTATTCTTGGCTAATAGTAATTGTGAGAAAATTGAATTCCATCTGTTTCCACCAAAAGCGGAAAATAGAATGTGAGAATCAATAGAAGACTGCACTTGTTACACACATTTGTCACAATCAGTGACTTTGCTAAGGAAACATGTCCGCAAGTATGATTTGCAAAATAAATAGCAAGTCACAGCATCTGATCACCAGCTGGCTTATTTTAAAGTCAGAGCCTCTTCTGACAGCTACAGATCATGAACTTTTAGGCATTGCATGGCCCCTCCAGACTCGTTCAATGGAAAAGACATCTTTCAGCACACAAATGGATGGAGGATAATTTTAATACAGGTCTGGATGTGCACTCCTCATCAAAGTTTTGGGATTACATCTGGTAGCCTCCGCCTCCTAGATGATCACTTTCTCATATCTGTGCTGATTACTCCCTATCCCCTGTGATTTCATATGTACTTGCTGTACGTCACCAGAGATTTCTCTATGACCAATGCCAGCATCATTTCAGGTATACTTCTTAGCTAATGTTGTAAGAATTGAAATCTCTGTGGCTGAGCTGTCCAATCCAAAGTCATTCAGTGATTCATGGCCTTGACCAAGACACAAAGAGGCAAAAACAGAGCACTTATTAAGTCCTAGCAAGCCTGTGTTATGTGTACAGGCACAGAACCACACTTTTTTTTTTTTTTCAAATGCATATTCCAGCCACCTCATAGCACATACCAGTGTCTTATCTGCCTATTTTTATTACAGCCATTGGCTGGGTGGGTCATTTCAGAAGTCCTTCAGCAAGAATTGCCAGATTCCTTCCCAGAGTACAGTGTGTACTTTATCACAGTTTGCAACACCTTTGCCTAATTCTGTTACAGTCCCTGTGTAATTCAGCATACTTTTTCAGGTGGTGCTGTGACACAGCCAGTCTCAACTCATGATTTCTTGTTGTGTCAACAAAGCCCAGTTTAGCCACAGCAGCAGAGCATCCCCCTTCTCCCCACGAACCCATCTCCCTACCCAGGTGTGCAGCCTATCATCCACAGGCCTCATCCCCAAATAAAGTGCAGGTCTGGGGTGCACAAAGGTATCAGACTGGTGCTCTGTAGTTCAGGATCTCCTCAGCACTGTGTAAACCTCAGGTCCAGGTCAGTGGCACAGGATGAAGCTGGACTCCCCTCCACCCACTGCCACCAGGAGAATGACCAAGGCCACCCCAGCTGCATTAGCCAAGAGTCCCTCCCAAGAATAGCAGAACAGCTCACAAATTGAAAAGGGGAGCTGGGGACTCCTCAGTCCTTAGGAGACTCACAATCATGTAACTCGTATGGTTTTCATAAAACGGATGCTCGACCTTAAAAGCTCAAGAGCCTTAAGCATCAAAGTTAATGCCTGTTGTTTGTCAAAATGTGTAGGGAAAAGGTGTGTTTGACTGCTGCACTGCAACAGCAGAGAAGGGAGTCATTAACAAGGAACACTGTTGGATGAATAATGCCATTATGTTCATTAACCGTATGCCTTCATCTGGAACTCTCTTTGCTATACCTGGGCTTGAATTTCAGCAGAGCATACATGCAGTGAAACCTGGAAAGTCCAAAGTGGTTAATTACAATGTTCAGCAGCCTAAAAAGACTCCCATAGGCAGAGAGATTTAAGGCAGTACAACAGCCTGCAATTTAGAGAGGAGCAAGTAAAAAAGGACAGAACAGAGAAGTGCAACAGAAAGAACCACTTGGGACAAACGGGGTAAAATTAGGTGTTTACTTTTTCCTAGAGGCTTCCCTGTAGGTTAGGCAGTTATACCATAAAAATTCTTAAACTAGTCAAAGAAATATTTTGTACAGTGCCCAACAGCTATGAAAATGTTGGAGGGAACAAAGAATCAACAACCTTAAAAGAGGGCAGACACTTAAATTTATATCTGTAATTATCCCAACTGAAATAAAACATATGGAGATGGATCTGTAGCAGGGTGCAGGACAAAATCCAGTTGCTAAAGGCCAGGCTCCATATGATATGGACTTTTCATATCAGCTGACAGAAAGGTGAAGCTTTGATAATTTCATAACAATAAGCCAGAGGTGCATGGTACAGTGAGTGTCAGGTGCAAACAAGAGTTTCCAAGTCTTACTTTTTAAAATTTTGAGGGTTTACAAATTGTAGTAACACATACATTAACATAATGTTCATAGAGGTTACAGAGAAACATGCAGCCATTATTTCTTTCCCTGTCATTGCAGAGTCTCTCCCTGCCTGTTCCAGCAGGAAATGGCCTGCTTAGGAATGGGGACAGCATGTGGCTCCAGTCAAAGTGAATGCAATGGGAAACAGAAAACCCTGAATGGGGCAAAAGTTCACGAGTTTGGTGCCAGTAATCAGATACTTCTAAGCTTGTTTGGGTTTGGTTGTAGGGGTTTGGGGCTTTTTTAAGGGGGGAAGAAAGAGTGAAATAAATCATATCTGGGAGGAAAATTAGGCTCTCTGATGATGAAAGTGTAAGTAAAAGGAAGTGTTAAGATCTGGAGGCAAAAGCTGTGGCAGATCCATATCCTGCATTAATCAAGGAGATACAGAGAGATGTACTGTACTGACCAGCTGGTTATCTGCTTCCTGCCCTCAGAGACAAGATGTCCTGACCACATGTACCCTAGCACAAGCTAAACCTTAATCCAATCCCCAAAAAAATGACAAGCAACATCTATCTTAAGAACAACAACCAAATCCAGGACACTCTCAGTTGAAAAGTTAATCCCCATCCTTTGTTAAAAGTGATGGGGTTTTGAAACATCTTGATTTTAAAGATTTGGTGTCAATTCTTCCAACATGAGTTTCTGAGTTTTGTATCTTTCAGGTGGACTCCAGCCTAATTTCCAGATCATTTCTCATGACTTAGTTCCTGATTCTTTTTTTATTACCATCTGCATCCAGCTGCCTGGTTTCCCAGTCCAGATTGTAGAGGTATTTATTGTTTCTGACTGTAAGCAGGTAAATTCCTAACATCCACTGCAACAAAGGTCTGATTATGAATTGCTTCTGATTGTATCATTGGGGTTATGGGACTGCCCCTCCAGGAGAAAAAAAGGGCAAATATTGACCCAAGAAACATTTAGAGGAGCCACTCTATAGAGAGATTATTGATATATAGACAGGTAAGTGATAAGAGATTAAATGATATACATACAACTCAATTATGTACAAATACAGATATTGATATCAAGAACACCCTGAAAATGGACGTGTGCTGGTGCATGGGGAATTCCAAAACTAGCTTTTTCGTGACCCAGTAAAGATGAAAATTGGCTCGGCACTAATGACAGTCATGCTCCAGTTTCTCAAACTGAATAATAGCTAAATTCTGAGTACAGACTTTTTTCCTACAGTCTGATCTAAATCTGCCCTTTTTCAGTTTAAAACCATTGCCCTCTGTCCTGTTGCTGCCTGTATAAATACTCTCTCCTCCTTTTTATAAGCCCCCTTAAGGCACTGGGATCTTTGGAAAGATGCCTGCTCCAGCTTGCACTTGCACTGTTGCCCACCACGCCACAGGCTGAACAGACTTTGTGTGATGTGAATCTCCTTGCACAGAATCCCTGCTGGCTCTGGGAAATCACCTCTCCAGGGGCTCTCTGCTACTTCTCCCTTCTTCAGCAAATGTAAGGGGAGCAATTCTCAAGGCTCACCCTAACACTGAATGTCAGAGGTAAATAAACTAGGTCTCAGCAATGTTGAGCACAACCTCTGAAGGTTCATGCTGCAACGTGTGGGTGGAGTGTCCTGAGCAGAGCAGCTCTGGCTTTGGGTACTTTGTGAAGAACAAAGCTGGTTCCAGCTCGTTCTTACAAGAGCATTTCAGAGCAGAGCCTAGCCACAAATCATTTCCTGTCCTGTGATATTTGTCAGCCGAGCAATCTGCAAAAATCCCTGAATTTTAAGGGGAAAATGTGATAGATTGTTTGTTGAATGCAAGCTACTAAAAGTGGTAAATGACTTTTTTTACTACGTCTCCTGATACATGCAGCTGAACACACAAATCACTGACTTCACTGGAAGTCTGGAAAAACTCACAGTTCCGGAGTTAATCATTAATATTGTGGGGTTACAAGGAGGTATTTTTAAGATTGCCACAGCATGTGGGAAATTCCCATGTGAATTCCCTGCAGGTTTTCAAGAAATAGCCTTTTCTATTTGGCTCAGATGCTTTTTTAATTGTTTACATAAATTGAATATGAAGTATCAAGGTCAGATATTTTCCAGAAAGCCAAAGCAAACAATTTACCATTCTGTTGTAGAAGAAAACACCAGAACAATTCCATTATAGGCCAACTTCCTTTTCTTTTTCTTACTTTATCTGGTATTACACTAGATAGCTGAAAACACTGGAACTCTGATTACTTAAAAGCATGTCAATCTACTGGGTACAGAATTCACTTACTGAGAGGAGCAGCAACAAGTTTAACCTCAAATACTCAAAGTAAGTCTATTTCCTACATTTTGTTTTCCAGATATCCATCACAAGCTGCAGTATCAGCTCAGTTCCCAGCATAAGCTCTGAGAACCTAAAAATTTATATCCATACTATTATAGTGGCTTGGTTTTTATGGGCTCTCTATCTCCCAGTTCCTATTATCAGTGGAAAGGATAGCCAAGAACAATGTTTTCTTTTTCTTTTCAAATTGATAAAGTTCCTACCAAATCAATTCATTATCTGCTGACATCTTTTCCCAAGAACCCACTCAAAAAATTATCTTTGTGCTACCCACCCCCTTGTTTAGATGACTGGAAAAGTCATCCAGTCCTTCAGCTGTTTTGGGAAGAGAAATCCTTTTCCCTACTAAACCAACTCAATTGGGACAGGAACCTTCTGTATGACACCCTGGCCATGACCCCCAGGCAGTGTTTTGTCACCAGTAATAAGGGTTTCAGGATTAAAGTAGCCTAAAAGGAGCCAAAAATGTCAATTTCTCCCAGGAGGGGCCAATCCTCTTGACCAACTCCATAACACATAGACCACAGTTTTGTAGGACTAAACATGATGAAGTTTGCATCACAGCTGGCTCTCCTGACCCCTCTGATGCTCAGAGGCTCACACTGGGAAGTCACTTCTGTAGATGAAGCCATAACATCATTTATATCAGAAAAGATCTTTGACATAATCAACTCCAACTATTAACACAGCACTTCCAAGCCCAACACAATATAGGGCAATATATTAACATCAAAATGTAATTTTAAAAAACAATGCACATAAAATGAACCTTCTGTGCAACACCATCAGTTTAGAGATTATGTATCTTATGAAAGTCTAACACTTAATTATAGAAAATTAAATGAGAAGAAGTAATAATTGAACAGTGGCCCCTCTGATACATTCACAGAACAGAGTAGTAAAGGATATTATGAATCCATGGAAATTGTATATGAGCCAACTTATTTAAAAAAAAATAACAACGACAAAAGACACACACACACACAAAAAACCACACAAAAACCCCCCAATAACACAGCAACATCAAGAATCCCAAACCTCCCTTTATATACAGATTAAATCATCTGCATCTGCAACTCCTTCTTCAGAAAGCTGAGCATCCATAATTTACACTGCTTGAGAAATTTCACCTGATATAAACAGCTGGAAACAAATACAAGTCAATAAAAATCATTTTTAAGAAGTAGACATCTTTGAGAATAGTACCACTATGTATTTTCACCATCTTTCTTCATAAAATCTGGCACTTCTTAGGGTACCAGAGTTCAACAAAGATGTGGAAGCTCCCTTAGAGGGTAGTGCCTACCCAAACTCCAGGTCAGATCAAAGACTGGGCATTTACCCAGGGATGCTTCAACAAAAACTTCAACAAAAATCCTTGCAGCAATGGGACTTGAAAAATAAATATTGGGATGAGAAAATAAAGCACTGAAATGTAGGTTTGGGGCCAGTGCTCTCAGGAAAGACCCAGGCCAATTAGTCTGAGTTCAGACAAGAATGAGGGAAGGTTCAAACACCATAAATTATGAAGAATGATTTAGAGCATGGGATTTGTTTAGTCTAGAAAGGAGAAAATGAAGAGGAACCATGATAGCAGTCTCCAAACAGAGGGACTTGTAGCTGTGTAAGAAAGGAAATTACCATCTCCTGTGATCCCTGGGAGCCTGGAAAGAAGCAATGGTGTCACACTGGCCCCTGGGCAGGACATGAGCAAGGCAGTAGGAAAGAAGTTTGTAACATTGAGCAGTGATAAGCCTTGAAAACATTTCCTAGGAAGGCTGTGGGACCTCTGTCACTGCAGGTTTTTGAAAACATGTGATGCAAACATATGCCACGAGTAGTTAGAGTGAAGCCAGCCCCACCTGGGTGAGGCAATGGACTGGGTGACCTCCCAAGAGCTCACCCAGCCCTATTTTCAATTATTTTGTTCTTCCTTTTTTAAGCTGTGTGGAGAGATGTGCAATTGCTTGTCACAACCTGTTTACAAAAAGCAATTCTCCTGCAAAATTCCAATAGGACACCCCAAGACAGCACATTAGAAGCAAAGACTAAATCTTATAATTTCTTTACACGGCTGCCTTGACACCACAGACTTCTTGTCCAGCCCTGTTTTTCAACTGGCTGTCACAGGTTGGCTCCAAGATTTTTAAGAGCCCATTCAGAAGCACTGTTAAAATACGTCTCCATCTCAATGAACAACTAACAACAAAGTTCCAGATGTTTTTAAAAACAGAAAATACAGTTAACTAATGCTGTAATTGACAGTAAGACATTAGGAACAAAAGGCACCTCTGACTAGAATATATCCTCCAGTCCTGTACTGCACTCTAAGATAAGCAAATGCTACAGCATTCCCATTAATTCAGGTCCAAAGCTACCTTAACTTTTTATCTCTATTCCATTGGGAACCAAGTAGCTGAGCACCACTGCACAGCTGAGCCTGGATTTACACATCCAATGTCATCCTGAAGAGTCTTCCCAGGGCTGGCTGGCCAAGGACCTGAGGACCCCAAGCATTTTCTGCCCACAGCTATGGTCATGGAGATGTTCTCTGAGCAGGCTTTACCTACGTGCAAACAAATACACTCAGACAAACAAACACACATAGCTTGACATTTTATGTAGGCCTGGAGTGTTTGGTTAAAGGTCAGAAAACCACAACAAAACACATTTCAGAGTGTTTTCATTACTTCCTTAAACCTAAAAATGTTCCTCTGTTTTTGAGACTGCAATCTTCTTTCTCAGAGACATTCAGACACTAAAATCTTTCTCATTCTAGGCCACATCCCTTTTTCTATTTTTTAATCACCTCCCTCCTTTTTCAGGAATTCATCTGTAAATTCAAATAAGTTGGGGTTTTTTTAAAGTTAATAAGTGATTGCACAATGTCTACACTGAGCAGCCATGCTGTTATTTGGGCTGACTGTCTGAATTATGTCCCTTTTCCTTTCTTATTTTAAGAGTTTTGCTGCCTCAAATCCCCATTTAGATTCCCTGTTACTGTTTGGAAATATGCTGTGTCCTGCAGACACTGCTGTCATTTGCAGGCTTTGTAAGATCAAAGAATAATTTCTAGACTTTGAAACTCACCACTTTAAAATCTACTTTTCAAATTACTGAAAGAGTTTTTCTTCAACATCCTAGCTTCCTAAGATACCTTTATAAGCTTCTCTTCCTGACCACATGAGCCCTATGCCAACCTTAATTACCCCTGATTAAATACATTTGAAATGTGGTGCCTCTCCTTCTGCTCAGTCAGAGCTGGCACTCTACAATGCAAAAACAAGTGAGGGAGAGAAGAATATCTCCAGGTTGTAGCTGGAATGTAGGAAATTCAGTTTGCCACATTGATTGCCCACTTAGTGTCAACTCCAGATGGAATTCTCCAGTGAAGCTTGGTTACAGACATCCTGCATGATCACAGAAATAATGGAAAGGTTTGGGTTGGAAAGGACCTTAAATAGTATCTCATTTCACTCCCTGCCATGAGGAGGGACACCTGCCACTAGACCAGGGTGCTCCAAGCCCCATCCAGCCTGGTCTTGAACTTGCAAAGATGGGAAGTCCACAACCTCTCTGAGCAACTGATAATCAATGATAATTGATCTTGCAGTGTATTTTTTACCTTGATCCTTTCCATCCCAGTGGGACTCCTTCCCAGCCAGAGTGGTGACACAGATTTGTGTTTAGCCACCCATAACTATTTACTACATAAAAACGTAGCCTGTAAAGTAATATGTGTGTTTTGCTGTTTTATGTGTACTGCAATTTAAGGTTTTTTCCCCCAGATTCCAATATCAGAATAATGATGGGAACATTTTAAACTTATGAGAGGATATGTTCTGATCATAACTCATTAACTCTGGACTGAAAAGCACTACTATCCAATAATCCTAATCCTAATTGCAAGTAATAATTTCTTTCTCCTTGGAATGGAGAATTTCAATTCACTGCAAATTCAAAGCAATTTAACAATAAGACTGACACCAGGAACAAGAGAAGAGCCACATCTATTTAGACAACATAGAGCAGTGCTTGCTGTACAACAGTGGCTTGTGACTTACTGAACCACTGGGAAAACTCAGCAGGGCTGCTTTTTGAAGAGAAAGATGGATAAACGTAAATTCATTTGGGCACGACAAGTCAGTAGTGAATGCAACAGCGAAACAATTATCTGCCTTCAAAAGAGAATGAGGAAGGCACATTTCTTCATTCATATGATGCCATTAAAAATAAATAAAGTGACAAAGGCACGTGGGCTGCAGTATTATTCCACTGCAAAACACTCAGTTTCTGGAGAGACCTTCTGCAAGGACAGGAGTCCCCCAGGCTCTGCTGCAGAGAACGCACACACTGCTGGGAAAAGCTCTTCCATGGAATAATTAGACAAACCCAACTGCGGGAAGCTTTGGGAGTCGGAGTCCCCTGTCCTCATCCTTCACAGTAAATAAAGGGTAAGTTATTGCCTTTGTATGAAAACAACCTTCCCCTCTACATTGGAGAATGGCAATGGGAATTACAGAAGCCTCCAAATTTGCTCAGATCTCATGCACAGTGCTGTGTCAAGGCAAGCCTGGAGGATTATGAAAGAGTAATCGCTCTGCAATAGCTTCTCTTTGTGCTGCTTTGCTCTTTGACTTGCTGGACAGATTGGTCTCCTCTCAGTTCCCTGAGCAAATTGCCTCTCCCAGCCATTCCATGTGATGTTTTTGGGAGATCCTGAAAAAAAAATGACTCAAGGCTGAGGTCTGCTAGGATCCTGGAGAGGTCCAGCCCGAAGTGTGTGTAAGTCATTGCGTATACATTGCAAAATAAATGTCAAAAGTTTTCAGTATTCACAGGCAAATGCAGAGCAGCCTTAAAAATAAATGTAAAGAAATGCTTTATTCTTTATCGGGATGAGAGGAAAAGGTTCTTTACATCCCTGCTGATACATCAAGGATCCCCCTTTCCCTCATTCTCACATTAAGGCTGCATCTACCCACCTCCCCACCTCACTGTGAACCAAGGAGAATCAGCTGATCTTTCCTCTGAGACCACAAATATGAGAGCAAGAACAGCAAGCAGAATCTCACACCATTATGGAACCAGATTTTGCAATCCTTTTTGCTTCACTTCCTCCCTTGAAATTAAAGCCTCATGTGTCAATGTCACACTACCTCAGCCAGAATCGTTCTCCTCCCTCCATCCCAGTTTCCTCTGCTCCGAGCTGACATCAAGGACACAATAGCAGACTGACCACTGGAAGGGAATGTTGAGGGGATTTTCCATATCCCTAGTGCTAGAGAGTAGAATTAACTCAATCCATAATACAAGGAGCTCTTTTCACATCCTTTTCTGGAATATGGCAGAGTTATTGATTTCTTCTCTTTCCAGTAAGGCCTATTTTCTGTGATGTATTTGGAAGCAAATTTAGAAAATACAATTGGCTGTACAAAATATGAAATACTCTTGTGTTGGGGATGGGAGTTGAGGGGGTTCTGAGGCATTTCAGGCTAAGCAATGTCAGTCTTCAAAAAATTTAAATTACACTGTCCACAGTAGTCGGGATTAATTAGCCTTATTTTCTCAAGCTTTTCCCTTAGATTAATAGACTGCCAAGAGGAAAGAACACAAAGGTGCTCATAACACCACATTTCATGGCATTTATTCATCCTTGATATTTAGTCTTCCTAGAGTCCAGTCTGCTGCCAAAGGAGACATCCTGAAAGGGCAGCACAGAGTCTACTTTTGGGAAGAGGCAGCCAGCAAACCCTGGGCAGTGCAGTGAGGCTTGCATCACCTTTCTAGATGTTTGACAAGAGATCCTGCTTTTGGAAGGTGTTAGATGAGATGAAAGGAAGGGATGTTTTTACAAAGAACTTATTCTAAGCTCTTACCCATGTACTGTTCCTAATCTTCTCTCCTGTTTGACACAAAATCTCTTGTACCCAGTACTGCTGTGCCTTCAGCCCTTCCTGTCTGATTTATTGGGGTGAGAAGGACCACAAGTTCTGCTGGAATATAAGATGGAAACCAGGGCTGGAACAACATGCTGCCAGACGACTCTCAGAAATTTAAGAAAAAGCAAACAAACAAACAAACAAACAAAAATCACCAGACTTGTTCTATGAAGAAGAAAATGTTGCAATGTACGAACTGAAAACACGCAGAGTTCAGGCTGGTCAGTCACGGCACTTCATCTCTATGTTTCTGAGAAGTTCACTGAAATACCAACCTTTTATTGCTTTTTGTTTCCAGGAGGGATGTGGCAATTTCAGAATATCAATTTTGAAATGTCACTGTCTTTCAAACAGTGAGGCTTAGCCTTTTCTGCCAGTGTTTCTCATTTCAAACAATTGGCAGGTCCTGAGGAAAAAATACTTAGGTTAAAAAAAAAAAAAAGTGTTTCTTACAAGTTCTGAAAACCTTGCAGAGCACACTGCAGCACAAATGTGCAAATGTTCCCTTGGTTCTTTCCCACAGCTTCCCAAAAGACACATACCCAATGGCTGCTTCACCCAGCCCAGGAAGTGAGCAGATGACCTGGGGTCCTTGCACCTCTGCTGAGTCCAAATAAACCACACAATAAAATAACCAGGAAGGTCATTCTTCAATTCACTTCTCTCTACACATTCAGCATATAGAAAGCTGGTGTTGAAGATGGTGGCTTGAGAGGATAGTGAATCTCTAATCGGGGTTTCTGTTGTTTTTTGGAGGACACAAGCTGACAGATACCAGTCTGTGGTATTTTAACTGTCTTTTTAGATTACAGGATTTTCTTTAATAAAATAAGTTAGGTTCAAAAAGCAAGCATCCATGTTAATGTTCATTCTCTTGCACATGCCCCCTCACTGTTCCCCAGACCTCTCTGGCAGCTCTGTCCTCACAGATGCTGGCATGTGGCTGGGCATGTTTCTGCTTTGGAGAGAGACACATCCTTCCTGGCTGCTGCAAAAACCAAAAGCAGTTCCTGATACTAATTCAAGTTCTTGGGAGAATGCATTATTTCCATTTGCAGCTAATTGTCAGGTTGGAGATCCACCATGGGATGTATCCAGAACAATACAGAGGACTGAGATACACATCCTCAGCAAGGCCTTTTATACAGGAAACCATAGAATAGAATCACAGACTATTCTGAGTTGGAAGGGACCCACAAGGATCATCCAGTCCAGCTCCTGGCCCTGCCCAGCCCCATCCCCAAGAGTCCCACCCTGTGGCCAGAGCATTGTCCAAACACTCCTGGAGCTCTGTCAGGCTGGGGCTGTGACCCCTGCCCTGGGGAGCCTGTTCAGTGCCCAGACACCTCTGGGGGAAGAACCTTTTCCTGATATCCAGCCTGAACCTCCCCTGCCACAGCTTCGGGCCATTCCCTCAGTCCTGTCACTGTCCCCAGGCACAGGGCAGAGATCAGTGTGTGTCCCTCCTCTTCCCCTCGGCAGGGATTTGTACCTGCACGGAGCTCTCCCCTCAGTCTCCTCCAGGCTGAACAGACCAAGTGCCCTCAGCCTCTCCTCACACAGCTTCTCCTCAAGGCCCTTCTCCACCTTTGTGGCCCTCCTCTGGACACTCTCTAATAGTTTAATGTCATTTTTTTGCTGCAGGGCTCAGAACTGCCCCCAGTACTCGAGTTGAGACCAGCCCAGAGCAGAGCAGAGCAATCCCCTCCCTCCACCATCTCATGATGCTGTGCTTGATGCACCCCATCAAAAGCCCTATCCTGATTCCAGGCTACCATCAGAAAGGAGCTAACATCCTGAAATCATTCTTAAAAATGTTAAGGTTGCAACTTGAGTCTGGATATTAAAAAGTTCACAGATCTGTGCACCTTGAGATCATCTCCCAGGAGAGGTTGCTTAATTGTGTGTGTGCAAAACTGAGGCTGGGCTCTCTGCCCCCCCACCTTAATCCTTGTGCAAGTGTGTGTTTATCTTCAGGCATAAAGTTTTTTAAAAAACTTTCATTGGCTTGCACAGGGTGGTAGATGGCAGGATTAATGGCTGTTCTTCAAAGCTATAAACTGCACGTTGTGTTTGCTCAGACTTAGAGCCATGAGTTACTGCTGTAATTAAATCCAGAAGGAGAGACCATAATAACATTCTGACTTGATTTCCAGTGGCAGAGCACTGATTAAGAGAGCTACATAATAAATGAGAGGCATTTCAGAATCACACTGTTGATGTTATCTGTAATTTTTTATAATTAGAAAAGCCTAAAGAAAATTGTATATTATAATTACATGCATTATTAATCCTACTCTAATATGAATTCTTCTATGATTACAGGTTGCAGCATAATTTTTGCAAATTTTTGTATGAGGACCAGTGTTTACCAAGTGTGTCCAGTTTTACAAAAACCCTTATAAGCAGCAGATAAACTGGATTATATTATTTCAAACTCATGCCAAAGCAGAGAAAGTTCAAGTTTATAACTCAAAAAAACCAAAAAGAAACAAGTAGTTTAGGGTCAATCATTCTACTGTTTAAACTCCATGGCGCAATGAAAAGAACATTAATATAGCAAATTTCTATGCAGTCTTTCACACAGAAGTCTTGAATAATTGAATGTGAAAGGACGTACACTGGATATTTAATGATTAAAAGCCCACAATTTATGGTTCATTCAGCTCTTTCAGAGAAGACTGACCTGAGCACAGGGTTTTGTTCTTGAAAAAAACTCTATGCTACCATTCTCCATGGCTATTTAGTGTATAGTGTTTTCAACATTCTGCATTTAAATCAGGACGGAGTTCACACAAGATAAACAGAGAAGCTGTAGATGCCTCACCCCTGAAGTGTTCAAGGCCAGGTTGGATGGGGCTCTGCCTGACCTGTCTAGTGAAAGTTGTCCCAGCCCATGGCAGGGGGTTGGATTGAGATGAACTTTAACGTCCCTTCCAACCCAAGCCATTCTATGATTGTATAAACTAAATTGTGCCTTTTATCACCTTTTTCCTATTCACAGTTTAATTAAACGTGCAAGACCAATAGGATGAATGGTAAGATGCTGGATTTCCAAGCAATGAAAGCTCCAACATTTGTGTTTTGATATTCCTATTCTGATCCATATTTTCTGATCTGTCTTTAATAAATCTGTAGTCCTCTCTTTTGTTAATTTTATTATTTTTTTTTACTTTTATTTTTAAAGTGAATGGCTCATTTAAATCCTATCCTGACCTTTTCTTGAGGTGATTTGGAATACTGCAGAAGTCAATATTTTTGGGCTTCTCTGTGATGAGAAGATGCATCAAAAGCCCTTTGAGTGCTTGATGGTTACCACAGTATCTCCAAGGTTTCTTGCACTCACATGCAGGCAGATCTGATACGGTACTGGATCTGAATCATCTGACACATGTTTAGGCCAACTTCACCATGTCTGCTAACATCTTATTCCCATTTTAACTAATTTGGTGAACAAGCTCCACATCCAAAAAGAAACAAGAAAACCCTTACCAACAAGTAAAACCAAAGCAACCTTGCTGAAGCAACCTTCAGCATCCTCATAAACTCAGAGATAACAGGATTCACTTAGATTAACTACAGACCTCTCCTGAAATACCAGAAATGAGAATATGAGAGCGTGGATGTGGACAAGTACAAATGCACATAGACAATTTTCTCATTTCTGTCCCCATAATATCAGTAATCACCCAAACTCAGCCAAATGGATTTCCCAGGACTGAAACCCACCAGCCAAGACCACCAACGTCTCAGGACCACCCAAGGCAGCCTCTGCCAGCCAGAACCACACAACTCCCATATGGCTCAGGGAAACAAGGCCACGTTAATGCCTGGTAAAGGCCATTTGGAGAATTGTTACAAGGAGCTTCTGAACACGTTCCAGTCACTGAGTGTTGATTCTGGCAGGCACAAACTGAGCCATGCTCAGTCCCACACTGAGCCTCTGCACTGCAGTCGGGGGCTCCCTCCAGATGGTTACAGATGCCTCTGAATGGGGACCAGCTGGTTAATGTTTTCTTGCCTTGGTTACAAGCAGATAAAACCATTTGCGTCATGGTTACTTTTGATGGAAAACGGTTTTGCTTAATTCACTTTTGGCTCAGTAAGGGGCGTTTTTTAGCTGGAGACAAAAGGGTTATTCTGTCAGTTTATGGAAATGTTTCACACAGGTTTACCTGTCATTTAAATGCTCAATCCAAACTCAACTGAATTTTCTTAAGACAGATGCAAAGGCCCCCACTGGTGCAGTCACATGAAATGCATTGGTTGTCTCATTCACTTATTAGCTGCATTTTGCCATAACATGCACTGACTGGCAATGAGCTTTGATTTCAAGTTTTCTAGAGAGATTCCAACTTGGAAGAGATTTAGTCCATTTGTGTTTTGTCTTCATTAACTTCTCATTGTATTTTACAATGAAGAACAGATATTTCTAGCCCTACTTCTTGCAGGTGAGACATTTCCTTCTTTAATTTTTCTAACTTTTATATAATTCAAGGGATTAAGAAGCAGTATGGAGAAAAAAACTTCTCACTCCTCAATTTCTTGGGATTGTATCAGGATGGAGGTTCACCCAGCTGGAACAACACTGATTAGACTGGGAAGTGGCAATTTATTTGACCTTACCTTAGAAGCTCTATTGCCAGATCTCATCCACAGAATATATTTGACTTTATCTTTATTATAGAGCAAAGAGACCTTCCACCAAGTAAGATCTTCCAGTTTCTCCCTATTTTTCTGGGAAGAGTTAACTTTTTTCTGAACTGCCAGATCCCACCATATCAATCCCACAGGATTCCTCCATCCAAGCATTTTGAAGCCCAGGTGTTATTCTTTAAAGATTAAGTGTGGTAACCTAATTCACCTGATCATATTTAGATGCCAACTAATGATTAATAAATTAGATAATTTCTTAATTCAGAGATTGTCTTAAAAATACTATCATAAAATTATTAGTTTCTCAATACATTGCTTAAAAACTCATAAATTAATATTTTCCTTGGTCACCCACACACAAATCAGGTACCTCAACCTCTAAAGTACCTTTATTTTGTTTGATAGTGAGATCTAGACAAACTGCACTAGGAGTGCAGATTTCTGGCTTTGATAAGATTAATCCTTGGTGAATCTGGATTAATCTTGAGAATTACAAAAACAGACCTGCTACAAGCATGAAGAATGGGAGCCACAGTATGAAACAGTTCATTTCAACAAGAAAAAATTATTTTTTGTGAAGAGTTGTCATTGACAATGGCATAAAAATAACCACAGATTACCTTAGCTGTGCTGGGAAATGTGCTTTGCTGGTCCCTAAACATGGAAGTGCAATATAAATTGTGTACATTTTCCTTTTCTGCTAACTGCTTCTCTGCCATAAAAAGAGTCTCTGACTGCTAAAGCAAATTGATTCCATGTGCCAACTCCCCCACAAAATTAGTGAATCTTCTAGTGGATGCACTGCCCCTTTATGGATTCCTGCATCACTTACTGCTCTGGGAATGGGTGTGATGGGGTGATTCAAGACCATCTTATGCAGCACACATGCAATTATTGCTGGGACAAGAACCCATTTTATACAAAGCTGTATTTATCCTTAGTGTGAAATGACGCTGCTTCAAATTACCCGAGTGACTCTACAGAGACTGTGTTCAGCAGTTAACTCGTTAACATTGCAGTCTCCAGATGGGCAAAGACAGATCACATGGATTTATACATTCATTGAATAGCCAAAATCAGCAGCTCCTTTAAAATGATATCTAAATATTTGCTAACATAGCTAAGAGGTCACTCTGATCTATTTTGGAGTACTGCTTACAAAATCTGGACTGCCTTTGAAAGCAATCTATAGGCTGGATTGTCTTTAAAGGTGCTGCAATTCTTGCTGAATATAATTGGCTACATTACTTGCCAAATTATGGCAAAAACTGACATCCCCTGACTTTGAATAAACTTTGCTTCATGTGTTTAAGCTCCAGATGTGGGTAATACCTATAATTCTTTTACACATGGTTGTATTTCAGCTACTACCCTGAGTGCTTGAAGCTAAATCAAGTCTGACATGTGACACTATATTCCCACTTCAGAGACTGTGGATCTTCTCATAAGAGAAGCCCAGAAAATATTTATTTCTGCAGTATTCCAAATCACCTAAGGAAAAGGTGAGCACAGAACTTAACCAAGCTGTTTGCTTAAAAAAGAGAAACAAAAGGGGGGAAGAAATATTCATTACTTAGAAAGTGGAGACAAGGCAAATCAAAATAATTATCATAATTATGAACATACAGCTGGAGCAAGCTTCCCAGTGATGGTGAACTCTGCCTCTTCCAGTGAAGACAGATATTTGTCAGAACTGAAACAGAAGTTATGGAGAAAGGATTCACTGGGTGATAGTCCATGGCCAGGGTTGTGATCTGTTAGAATTTGATTACATGTTTTGAACCGAACATCCATCAATCTAAATCGTTTCAAGTGTCATGACTTTAATTATGTCATCCCTCTTCTCTTTATGAGGCTGTTAAACAATCTTCAGGACCCTTGCCTGATCCTTTTATCTGCCCTGAGTCTGCTGTTTCACAGACAGAAATGTGTGGGGTTATTTACTAGTGTGTTATTAAAGCCTCTTCTCATAGATGGATGCATGCTCATGTTAACAGGAGTTATATAAAACATGGTCTCATTCAAAGGTCCTGGAATAAAATTATTACTTCAGCTACACAAAACTCTTTTTTTTTTTTTTTTGTGATCACTGAACATTCTATCCTACTTTGCTTCCTGACTCCAACAGCATTACTGTGAATGTGAAGCTCAGAAAGAGAGAAAAGGGAAGCTAGCACCTTGTTTAACTTCCAGCCTGGTGCCAATACTTTTCTTATACGCAAGACAGAATAACCAAAGACCCAAAGTAAATTAATTCTCTGTTCAAACATTGCTATCAGAAATTATGTATGGCAGAGTTCCCTGAAAATCACCAGCATATGGAGAATTTCTTCAAAGATTTACAGTTCCTCAGGCTCTCTCAGATAAAGACAACATATTTAGAGAAAGGGAACAGTCAGTAAGAGTGATGAGCAGCATCATGTTGCCTTAACAGAATGTCTACCATCCAAATGATGGCATCTTTGATCACTTGGAGCCAAGCCCTCCCATAGCAGTGTCTGACAACTGCCCTCTCCCTGCTCACCTCAGGTGTTTAATTAGACATAAGAGAACAGCAATAAATGAACTGAATTATGCAAAGCAATACCCTCTCAGGATGGAAATAATGACACAGCCGTGACAATTTCTGTCAGTAAATCACTTACATCCCTAGATTTGGACAGAGTTATCAAACAATAGCCCCGGAAGGAAGGAAAGATGCCTTTACTTGAAGGCAGTATGAGCGTATGTCGTTCCTGACAAAAGTTTCCCAATCTGTCTTCATGACCCTACAATCATAGGAACTTCACAATCTCTCCAAGAAACCTATTCTACAGGTTTACAGCGCTTGTCAATCAAGAACTTTTCCTAACAGTCAATTCAAGTGTTCCTAATGTTATTTTACAAACACTACTATTTGTCCTGACCATCATGAACACAGAAAACCTTCCTGTCCTCTTTGAAATGGCTCTTTTTGTGGCACTACATAACCCCAGGTCTTTCAACTTTTACTCACAGATCAGAGATTAAAAAATAAAATAGGCAAGCCTTTCACATTCTTTATCAGGAGAGATTAAACTCTGCCCTGTACATCAGCAATTCCTTAAAAATTCATTTATGAGAACTGGCCATTGGTTTCCCACGCTGAGCAGAGCAGAGAGCCCTCCTGTCTGATCCTGAGGGTGGGATGTTTGTCATTCTCACAGCACCAAGCCTTTGCCTACTCACAGGTAATTTTTGATCTATTATACCAAAAGATAATTTTCTGGGGAGCTGTTTCCAGCCAGTTCTTTCCCAGCATATTTTCTTAGTGAAGTATGTCTGGTTAAGAATAATTTTCACTTGTCCTCCGCTGAATTTAGTCCTGTTTCTTCAGAAATTTGTATCATGTATCACACAAATATAACCCATTCCTCCAATGTTCTTGCAGTCCTTCTTAGTTTTATGCCCGCCTTGAACTTACCAAGCAAACCGTAATTTTATTTTTTTTCCAGATCAAGTTATGTGACCTTTCTGCCTCTCCAGACCAACCCACAAGGGTTTTTTCACATTAAGGGAAACTAAAATAATTTAACACAATTTATTTTTTACCAACTCATATTGAATGCTACTTGTCTCCCAACTATTTTTTCTAATATTACACACAATTTGTTATGGTTGATTTTATTTTCTTCTAGAACTGTTAGTCTAACTGGACCATAATTCCCAAGCTACTTTGGGAAAAAATCATTTTTCCCCTTCTCCAGCATTCTTCAAGCTTATTGTAATTATCTGCAGACAGCTTTCATTCTCCATTGAGTAGCAGACCAATCCTCCCTTTGATCTTCCTCATTCTATTAATGGATCTTACAGAATTATTTCTGGTTATCTTTGAGGTCTCATTTTGTGACTTGGCCTTTCTGGTTTCATCCCTAAATACTTGTACTGGTTTTTCAGATTTATTCTTAGAAATATGACCTCTTCTTTTTTTTTCTGTGTGTTTCTGTCTGGTGTTGAAGTCACAGACAATCCCTTCATCATCTACCCAGCTCTCCACCTACTGAATTTCCTGTTCTTGCATTTGGACAGTCTGAATTCAGCTCTCAGCTTACTCTGAAAACCTAACAACTTTATCCTCTGTTAGTCTTACCTCTTAGGAGTTCTTATGAATCACATTTGAGTTCAATGATACCTGTCTTCTTGAAACCCACTGCTTTTATCATGATCTCACCCACCTTCCTCTTCTGACACAGAAGTCCCTATGCAATTAAATAAAAAAAATATATATAAATCATCCAGCAAGTATTACAGTCACCTATCATTTAATGATAGTAAAGTTGGATATACAGAGGAACAAAGTGCAGCACTTCAGCTGCCAAGTAGGACAAAGCAGCAGTTAGGAGGGAAAGCTTTATGAGAATCTACCAGCCTGTGCTCATGTAGTGTGAGAATTTCAGGGAGTTTTGTGACTGCCTCCATCCAAAATAATGATAAATCTGATCCTTCACTCAGCGAGCCATCCTCTCTCAGTCCTGAAGGTCTGTTCTCCTGATGACCCCAGAAAAACCCCTAATAATCTCAATAGTTCTACCAAGACAGGAAGCGAAAGCATGAGACCCCTCCTTGAGCAGTGGCACCTTATTTCAGCACACTCTTTATGCATATTTGCATCTACAGCTTTCATTTCTTCTGTGGACAAAGCATAAGTTTTAATCTTGAACTTCTTCAGGCTCATTGACAAAATAAAGCACTTCTCTGTTCCCTGCCACAGAAAGGGAGCTCATCTGGGTCTCTTTTGAGGTGCCATTCACCAGTAGAAATTAGATTTTAAGCATTTGCCTCGAGACAGGGCTTCCCCTGATGGGGAAATTAACTCCAAATGGAATAAATTCAGAAAACGTGGCAAATCAGCCTTTAACTCAAAAACATTTAGCCACCACTTAGAAGGAGATACTTAAACAACTGTGGGTTTGGAACAGCATCCCCTCAACGCTTAAAATAACCCAGCAAGACCTAGAGTCCTGGAAATCAGCACTGACACCAACTCCTTCTACACTACTTACTCCATACCAACTTTCCCTTCCCAGACCTGCTGCCATGGATGGAAAGGAAAGAGGTTTGTCATCTTCACAAGGAACTTCACAGCTCCTCATTGAGGTTTCATTCCTAGGAAGACAAATCCCAGATGTACAACAACCCTCTGGCTATTCTGCATACTCCCCTCTGCACATGGGATTGACCCTGATTGTTTCCATGTCATGTCATGTCATGTCCCCTCCTGGTGCTCAGAGAGACCCTTTGCATGGGGATGGGACTTTTGGAGGCTGCCAGAGGCTGGGCACAGTGTGCAGCATGGAGATGGTGCCTGTCAGAAGAGCTTACTGGGGCATGGAGCGTGCTCCAGCAATGTTCTGCACACCCGTGGGGACAGTTCTTTGAGTGCCCTCAGCACTGCAGGAGCTGGATGCATGTTTCAGACCTTATAACACAAGGCTTATGAAATTTGAGAAAGAGAGGGAAACACTGGTGGCATGTTTCTGATGACTGTAAAACAGTAAGTTATGAAGAGCAAAACAGCATCAGCCTCCAATATGCTGAAAAACATAAAAACATATTAAGAGAAAATCTCTAAATTTCTCTCTCTCTTTTTTTTTTTTTTTTTGGTTAGATATTTTAGTATCTGGCCTGTGGAACTATAAGCAACAGCTGCTCTTTTGGCTGGATAGATAAGCCCCAAAACACCAATTTCTGGGAAGGCATCCAGAGGCTGACCCCCAGCCTTCTTCTGGGCTTGGGAGCAGCCCCTGTATTCAGCCCCACATGCATTGTCTTTTCTGGCTTTCGGGGTGATTATCAGCAGAGAACCACTCTTACAACTCAATTCTCTCAACATTCGAAGAGGCAGCAGAATACTCTTAGTGGAAAATCCCCACATCAGAAAGATCCTGTGCCTGGAAGCTGGCCAGGGGTTTCTGGCCTGCAGACTGGATTGTGAGATTCAACTTTGCAGCCAAGAGTTTCCCCTGCTGGACCAAAGAAATACAGGAATCCATTTCCAAGCAGCAGCAAGCAGAAAAAAAAAGTGCACGGGGTGAGATGAGTCCAGCCAGTGCACAGCAGGGGAATGTAAGGTGATATTTTGCATTCCTTACCACTGTCTGCTGTGTGGTCCAGAAGCATCAGACTGCGTGTGCTTTTTTCCTGAGGGGATGGCAAAAAGGACCAGATGTCAAGAAGACACCAAACCTGAGACCTTCCAGGGAGAGCTGCCTGCACTGACCATGGCAGAACGTGAAGGGAAGAACTGGGTTGAGCCCTTGTTCCTCCTTCCCACCACTGAATGCAGCAACTTTTCCCCAGAACTCAGACACCAAATGTTCTTCTCTTGAACAAAGTCCAGCCAGAAGAGATGGGGACTCCCTTTACTCTGTCATCTCTGGACAAATTATTCAGCTGAGACTCAGGTTTAAATCCTAAACTGAGCTGGGATAACTTAAGTCCCATCTTCCACAAACTGTGGGGTATTTTCCTGTGGGACACTGAAAAATCCCTGAAAAAATAGCATAACCAATTACTTGGAAGCAATGTTCCCTATCCTATTTTAAATGTTTTAAAATGTTTTTGTTTTTTTTAATTTTTAAAATGTTCTTGTCAACAGTACAGTCCTGTGCAATGCAGGAGGATCCTGCAGGGAGCCTGTAGAAGAGTTGCCTGTTACAGTATTGGCTTCCAGCCCAGCCTGTGGGATCATCCTTGGTGGAGTAAGGGATCCCCACTCCACCCAAATTTCATAAACTTCTTCATCTCTTTACTGCTCACTCTCCACAGCAGCTCTTGGTCCAGCAGGGGAAGCAGCGTGCTGAAAAATTAATGAGGATATTTAAATATATGATTAAAAGATAAGTAGATGGAGGGAGATGAGGGAGAAGGAAGAGGATGTGTTTTAAGGATGCCTCTGGTTCTGCTAGGTGTAACCTGTCTGTAGAATGGATCCAAACATATCCTCTGTATTAGAGACCAGATTTCTGCCTGTATCTTAATAATGTCCTCTGTTTTCAGAGGTCAAACTTCCCTTCCTGTCAGTCCAGGCTGGCCTCTGCTGCATCAGCTTTCCTTTAAAATTTTCTACTACTTATTTTTGAGACGCTGTAAGGGTCAATACCAGGGGAAATTAAATTTCCTTTGCTTTCCATAACTGCATTTCTCACAGTTTACTGGGCCAGAGAGATGTAAGCTTTTATTAGTAAACCAATTTTTTATTATTGAAACAGTTTAATCACTGCCTTAGGGAAAAAAAACTGATTGACCAGGCTTGCAGGTACAACTTTGGGTGCCTGCAGGCTTGAATCAGTCACTGCACTGTCTGTGCTCCACCAAGAAAAATTCCCATCCATTAAAGCTGATCATATCTTTTCCCCTTCTTTGCTGAGAAAAGAAAGGGAAATTGAAAACCAAATAGTAATCGGAGAGAAATTAACACTACAATAATGAAATGAAATAATATTAGAGGCAGTCTCATGCGGGAGGGCATGAGAACTGAGCACTCAGAGGAACACACCATTCCCAGTGAGCCCCTGCACTGGGCAGGCTCTAATCAATGGCACATGGCATTCCTGCTAAACATACCCCAAAGGCATGTCACAGGGAATTAGAGAGGCTGTTTCAGCCCTAGCCTGGTCTTCTTGATTTTATGAGTTTAAATCTGATCTTTAAGTCCGTTTGAAAACAATTGTTGTCGTTTAATTATCGATGCTGAGAATGAGTCAATAGCCAGTCTAACATCTCCTGGTCTCCAGGCTGGAAACAGTGAAGGACTGAGTCTGTGGCAGAACTCAGTCTATCTATACATCCTAGAACCCTTCCAAGCCTGCAGCTTGGCTCACTCTTCCATGTGTACCAATCTGCTAAATGTCCCTATATGTGCTAATATTTTCAGTTACCACCTTCTAAAGCTTGAAATAACATATACGTGTATTTGTTTTAAACCCACATCCTGCAATCTGTGATCTGATAGTTTGAATCTCTCTTGAAATTGTTTAAGTCTGCATTAATTTGCAGGGGAGGCATGATTCAATCTGAACCTTATTGATAAAACCAACTAATGGCTGGGATTTACATAGAAATAATACAGGCATCAAAAGCTATCCAGGAGTTTGAAGCATCAGAAATAGTCACAGTGCAATGAATAAAATCATATGAATAATTCAAGAGCTCCAGCATCACAGATTTGGATTCCTGTAAGATCACTGTTCTTTTTTTTTTCAGAATTGTAAACTTAAAAAGAAAAAAAAAATTGCATCAGTCCTTGTACATATATTTAGCTCATCTTGAAAAAACATTATGTTCCTAGTAGCTCCCTGTGATTCGTTAGAGTATATGTAGGTGTGTCAGACCAAAACCAGTGCTTCTTTAAACTAAAGTTTTCTAAAATATCTACTAACCAACCAGAAATTTTTAAAAAAAATATGTATCACCCTTAATTTTTACTTTATTTTTCCTATTTTAAACATTTGCCCTAAATATTTTTGTCTGGCAAAGAGCCGAATGTTGGGCTGGCCTTGGGCACCTTCTGGCTACTATAAATGCCCTTTTACAAACAATCTCATGCAATTCCTCTCTGAATGCAGCCTGTGTGGGAGCTGTGTCAAAATACTTATTGCAGTCACTGTACCCTGCACTGCTGGCACAGCCCAAGCTGCCCTTCTGTTTTGTCCTCTCCTCAAGCCACTTGTCTGGGCAGAGAGAAGTCCTGGATTTCCCATCCCTGGAAGTGTTCAGCTCCAGGATGGATGGGGCTCTGAGCAACCTCAGTGGTTGGTGGAAGATGTCCCTGACCATGGCAGGGGGGGTGGCATGAGATGAGCTTTAAGGATCCTTCCAACCCAAACCATTCTGTGATTCTAGGATTTTTCTCTATGATCTTATCTATGATCTACGATCTATGATTTTTGCGTGACTTTATCAGCCACTTTTATTCTCTGTTGTCCTTTCCTCAATGCTTCATCCCTATTTTAGTCCTTTTCCCTGCTTTAGTCCTTTCACTGCATGGAAAGGGTGGCCCAGACTGCAGGAATTAACAGCCTTTGGAGAAGGGCAGGCCCAGGTTCCAGCCCTGTCTCTGAATGTATTTGTTAGAAATGACACAGCAGGATCTTGTTTGAATAGACAATAGACAGGAAATTAACAGTTAAGGCTGAAACTCTAGAGCTTCATACCTGTGATTAAAAGGAAACAGATATCATGCTGAAAGAGAAATACAATTTTAGCTTTCATGTAGTACTGTCCTTTAAAGAGTGCTTCCTGTCAGGCATTATTTCTCTGCAGATATTAGCCATTCATTTCCTTCATTTAAAGTAAAAAATATCCACAGAAGGTTATAAAACACTCTGTATTCCCAAACAGACAGATCATAATGGCTCATCCTGAATATGCCATCCTCTCTCCACACAGATATTACATGGCTGAGATAAATTGTGGTTTGGGGGTTTACAGAGCCATCATGTCAGCAATAGCAATGGATTACAAACTTCCTCCTTTAGACAGCAAACACCCAATTACCAGCATCATCTTCCTTCATGCTCTGAATAGTGAAGTGAGGGTTGTCATCCATAATTTTTCATTTCTCAGTAGATGGATGCTGATATGGCAATGCGTGTTGCAACTGAACACATTGATATCCAAAGTCATCATTAAACAAAATGCCACCTTGCACAACCCGTGGGGTGAGAGCAAGGATCCTGCTCCATCTCTGCATCCCTGCAAAGTGTGGATGTGTGTGGGGAGGCCTGCAAATGCTCTGGACATATTTGCACCATGAAATACAACACTTGTGATAAAAACACATTGATTCAGAAGGGCCTGGACAGGCTGGAAGAAAAGGCTGAGGAACCTTGTGGAGTTGAGCACAGCAAACACCAATTCCTGCACCTGGGATGGGATAACCCTATACAGCAGTACAGCCTTGAGATCAACTGCTGCTGTAACTAGGGCTCTGAAATCTTTTGAAATAACCAAAATTTTACTGGGCAAGGATTGAGCAACCTCAGCCTCCTTTGAGGGTGGCCCAGCTGTAAGCAGAAGTCAGATCAGATATCTTCCAACCAAGATATTTCAGCATATTCAACCCCTGACCTTCCTAAATCTCCAAACATGGGAGAAGTCTCCTCAGTGAAGCTCTTTCTTGCTGGGTGATATTAGACTTTTCAGCTCACGCTTAAAAAGTGTTCTTTAGAAACTTGCTAGCAATAAAACACCAAGAGATTTATCTGGAAAAAATAACTAAACATAAATGATTAAAAAAAAGATTGATCCCACTTGCAAGCATTTAAATGTGCCAGCTGCTAAATTGCAACATTGGCACAGACCTGGATGCCTGTGCCCATTTCAGATAATGCTGGGTGAGGGCTGTGCAGAGCACAGGCTGCACATGCTGGCCCTTGTCCTGTGAGCAGATCAGCATCCTTGAACCCTCAGTGAGTGTGCTGGTTTCAAAATAGCTTGATTTTTGGTTAAGGGAAAAAAACCAAGGAGAATATGGCAGCAAAATCCCCATGGACTTCACTGGGACATGAGGATGTGACAACTGTTCATCAGCATGGCTGGAACCAGGGGATCATGACTCAGAACAGCCTGGTGTGGTTTGGAGGGTCTGGAGATTCTTTAAGTTTCTGCTTGGGAAAGGCACCCAAAACTTAGGAAGAGGGGAATTAAGAGCAAGTGGCATCTGGAAGAGGATGGCTCATAGGTGGGTACATTTCTAATTGCAGAGTCATCTAATCAGAATGGGTTGGGTTGGAAGGGGCCTTAAACATCATCTAGTTCCAACCCCCCTGCCACAGGCAGGAACAATTTCTTCTAGACCAGGCTGCACAAAGCTCCATCCAGCTTGGCCTTGAACATTTTCAAGGATGGGGCAACCTGTGCCAGTGCCTAGATGCTGCAGTTGTAGCCTTGTGCATCAGGCACCCACAAGTATTGGAAGTAAAGCCCACACACAACTCCAACAACATCCAAACTACTTCTCCCAGCAGTTGTCCCAATCCCATTTTTGCTGCCTTAGCAGAAGCTTCCAATTCTTTTAAGTATTAAGGCACAAGGGTGGCACACATTCCCAAGAACAAACACAGGAGAAAGCTGCAGATAGGCAGGAAGCAATCCCGTTAGCCCCTGTGAACAGGACTGAGCAAATAGGCCTGTTTGACCTCTTACTCCACCTGCTCCATTTGCAGGTTGAATCATTCCAGTATGAAGAGGGGCACTCAAAAGGGTACTGGGCCCCATTTGAGGGGACTCTACTCCTAGATATGACTCATGGCCCACTCAAATTGCTGAGAATACAACATGAGTTTTCCATATACCCGTGCTGCCAGCTGGAAAAAAAGGAACGACAGGTATGTGCAGCCCATCCTTTGGAATCATCTCAGGTCCCTTTCACCATCACTTCTGCTCACAGGTGTGTGCCAGGCTGCATGTCCTGTGTGTGTCTCCTGCTTTCATTAGTTATTTCATTTGTAGGCAAGGGATCGTGTCTGCTGCTCCCTTAATTATGGAAAAGTTGTCAGTGCACAGTTTAAACAAGCCCCCGTTCTGCTCTTTATCAATACTGCACACGCTTCCTGTCTCTCCAACGCTCTGCTTGCAGGCACACAACATTTGTTCATAGCTGCAGGCTATGTCAGCAAGGCTTTGATAGAGCAACAAAAGAGTTCTTTGCTCAAACAAACAGAGAGAATCGACCGGAGAGCTTTGAGCGCTGCTGGGATTGCAGTTGGATGGAGTTGCACCAGCCCGGGGCTGGAAATGGGATTTTCCAATATCTACAGGGAATACTGCTTCAGTATTCCCTGTACCTGCAACTCTCCTGGGAGGGGTTGCCTGTGCTCCCATCCAGTCTGGGGTTTCAGCTGTAAGTGAGCATCCAGGCACATACTGCAGGAGGCTCCAGGCTACTCTGCCACACATGGACACACAGGGCAGGAAAATCTCTCCTGCAATGGAGGGACATGCACACCAAGTACCTCGAAGGACATGAAAGCTCTCGTCTTAGGTGTCTAGTTGAGGCTTGCAAAGCTCACTGGTGTCAATACCTGCAGGCAGCATTCCCAGCCCTTCAGGAGATGGCACCAGCCCATCCATGTGTTTGGCAGAGGTTCCTTCTGACCCTCCCATCCCTGGAGGTGTTCAAGGCCAGGCTGGATGGGGCTCTGAGCAATCTGTTGAGTGGAAACTGTCCCTGCCCATGGCAGGGGCTTGGATGAGGGGCTTGAGATGGTCTCTCCTTCCAACTGAAACCATTCTATGATTCTGTGATCTTCAACAAGAAAGTTGTAAAGCTTATGACAAATTTCTGTATTTTGCTTCTCTCCAATTAGAAGAACACTTGTAAACACAAACTGTGCACCAGCACCATGATCCATGCCAAGAAACACTGTTTATACTCTGAGTTTTTTCATCACAGAGGCAAAATCAGGCCCTTGCTGATTGCCAAATACCAGGAAACTTTAATGAATCAGTTTTGTTTTAGAGGATAAATGCCATCAAATATATCACACTGTGAGTGAGGGCTTACCTTTCATTTACATAATGATTAAAACAAACTTGTGAATCACATACTTACGGAGGTAATAATTACCTGCAGTTTTTATGCAAGGGTTGATTTATTTCTGGTGGCTTTAGCACCAGTTTTCAAGTGGTTGATTTTGGACCCTTCTGTTCTGAGCTATCTGGACCGACCTAATATTAAAAAGGCTTTGAAGGTCAGCACTTTCTGAAATTGAAACTGCTGAAGTTCTCCTCCTGCACACACACACACACAAAAAAAAAAAAAAATCATAATTTGCTTTTTTAATCCCCAGCTGTTACTGCTTAGTCTCATGACTTTAAGTGAGCAAGAGAAAAGGAAATAGAAGATCTGTCGCCCACAATTATGCTAGCAGGGTATGACTGTTTTACTGCAGAAGCAATACTAGGGTGTATAACTCAATATATAAAAGAAAAATTGCACTAACCAGGACAATCCAAACAAACGTCACATCCCTGACAAGTTCAGTTTTAACTCATGTCATTGGGACTTGCTGCCTGGTAAACTCCAAGGCCTAGAGACTGAACATTAGTCAGTTCAAAGGTTAATTCAGAGCCCAGCACTCTGTGACTTGCACGAGGAAAGAATGTAATTCTTGGCAGAGAATAGCAATGGCTCGAGCAGGATGTGTCATCTAGACCCCTATTTTTTTGGTTGCAACCATGTGCTGACCTCCTCACCATTTGCCAAAGACCTTTCTGAATCCACCTTCGTTTTTTCAACAACCTGTGCCAGGAGGGTCAGCTGACCCTCATTCTAGGTTTAAACTACTTCAATCCAATCATTTTGATGCTACTGCCTCTTGCTCTGTATAAAACAACAGAATTATGTCCTGGCTGACCAAATCATAACCCCTGAGTGGGCCTTTGGAGAAGGCCCTTGTTCTTCCACAGCCATTACCAATTCCAGGACCTTTCCCAGTTCTACTTGGTTCTCTTCAGAGAGTGTGGCCAGCTCAGTGGGAAGCATTTAAGCTGGGAGCATAAAATGACCCCACACAAGAGCAAAATGAGGCTCATTTTATCTTGCCTGAAGCTGTTCAGGTGCATTTACATCAGGTACTTGAGTCCACAGATGAGACTGCAGATACAAAATCTACAAATATATGTGGACTTTCAGCAGTTTTGAGTCCAGGTCTCCATTGCACCTCAAAGTATAGTGCCAGGAGGGACACAAACCTAAAATTTTAAAAGCACACTGCATGTCAGGGCCCTTGTGATAGCCACTGCTGGCTTTTAGCTCAGTTTGACACATCCAACACTGCACTTTGGCTAAAAGAAGCTTGACTTTTCTGTTTGTGGAGGGGCTGTGGTGCACTGATGTGTCCAGAGCCCATGAATGAAACCTCAGGTCCAGCAAAGATGGGTCAACAGATTATGTTGGTTCCTGCTTCCTTCTGGAGCTCAAACCCAGGTCACCTTCTGGTTTAGTTTTGAGGTTTTACAGTACAACTGATCTTAACTCAGAGCTCCTTCCCTGTGCTCTGCCTGCCTTTGGCACAAGGTAAAGCCAGAACCTGCAGTTTATCACCACCAGAATAACGTACCCAGCTGTTTCACCAACAGAGGAACACAATTCAGAAATGTCTTTTGCTGAAGCCTCTCCCTTTTTTGTGACTACCTCCCTGGTCAGTCATCAGGCAGGAGGGCTCTTCATCACTCTGCCACAGCCTCCCAGCTCCCCTCTGCTGCTGCATCTCCAGCATAAGAGGCCTGAGAGGGTCACCAAGGCACATCAAGCAGAACAGCTGTCCCCTCCTTCTTCCCACCAGGCACTCATCTTCCCTCTGCCAGAGCACAGGAAGGAAAGGGGGAGATTTCTGCAACTCCAGAGCTTTGCGGGCAGTTTTTTCTTTCAGGATGACTAAATAAAAATGACCATTTGAGAATTTTGAGTCATCAGAGCCATTTTCAAGCAGGCTGGGTATGCAAGAAGCACATACACACCAATTCCAGCAGCTCAGCCACAGCTTTAGGTCCCTGCACCCCTGGAGCTGGGACAGTCACTGCTGATGGTCCTGAGGGGAAAGGACTACAGCAAACTCTCTGCCAAGGCTGGTGGGAGCACAGCAAAAGCTGTGTGTGCTCAGCCCCAGGTCCACAAGCACAAAATAACAGATAGAATAATAAAGTTGTTTAAAGTGGTGTAAGTAGCCACATGAATGTGCAGGAAACCTATAACATCTTTTCAGGCTGCTTGCAAACTTCTTATGCAGGAAAGGTGAGGCAGAGAGTAGTGCTCTCTCTATAAGATGAAGGTAAGGAGTTGACTGTGATTTTTATTGACGGAAATATAGTAAAAAGGAATGAATAGCAGCACTGAAAAGATGCTTCTAAAGAATGGGCAGAAAAGAGTGTCTAGCTGCCTTTTAAATCATGTATTTATATTTCCAGCTGCAGTTAAGGATCATCTGGTGCCTCTTGCAGCTATGCAGAAACTGGGAGTAATATAATAGATTCTCTTCCATGTGCAATTTTCAAGTGCCTGTAAGACCTTTTACTGCTCAAACGATAGAAACACTTCTAAAGGCATGTAAGTCAGGTAAGAATGTTTTCCTTTTCAGACATGACTTGGACCTCAGTCTACAGGGTGTTTTTTTTGGGAGTTAACTTCTGGAAAGGCATTCCATTTTCATAAATACTCGTAGAAACCAAAGTGGGATAATTAGAGAGGAAAAAGAAGATACCAAGAATCTTTCTGTACCAGGGTTTTTGGAGTCTAAGTACCAGTGCTCTTTAGATTTGGTCCTAAAGATCCAAAACTGGTTTTCAAAAACAGAGCCCCAAACCATCACTGTGGGTTCTGCAAATTCACCTTCCCACTTGTACCACAGCAGCCAGGACTTCTTAACAGCCACTCAGGACTCACATCTCAGTGCCCTGAAATTCTAGAATGGTACTTCGAGCAGGTCTGCAGCGCAGCAGGATGTCTTGTCTCTTGGTTTATTCAGCAGGACAGGGACCCTCAGCTGTGGCTTCATTATCCTCCCTTTGCATCCAAATGCTTTTCACTGGCATAGCAAGGAATCAAGCAGAACTCAATGACCCTTGATATTTAAACAGCTTTTTATTGCATTATCTGTCCATGCTGAAGAGTACCTGATCAGTACTTTTCTCTTTTCCTGGGATATCTCAAGATATTTTATCTACAGGACTGTAACCTCTCTCTAAAACCACTTGGAAGACGCCCTCTTGGCACAGAAGTGTACGTGGGAACATATGGCCAGTCTTTATTTTGGCATGCTGGGGAGGTTAGCAGGGGTTGCTCCCAAACCAGGTCAGTGCTGCTGCACACCTGCTACCCAGCTGGAGCTGCTCACACTGGACCCAGCACAGCTCTGTGGTGCACAACAGGCCATCCCACGCACAAGGGACAATTTGCAACACCCCAGAGAACTTGTAACTCCCATGCCCCATCCACTCATCTCAATGCCTGCTCAATTTAACCAGCCACTCTGAAATTCAGGCTTGGAGTTTAGCGGGATGTGAACTTGCACTGCAGATGTCAATAGCACGAAGGGCGGATTTCAGTGTCTAGCATTTGTGATTCTGCCTGGAAGCCCATGGAAATGCCAGAGCACTGCACTACTCCTATAAATGGCAGTCAGCAGAGAGGGCTGCAGCTGTGTGAAACACTGACACCACCCTGATTGTGAGATAGCCCTGCAGCACAGCCCTGCTCTGAAAACTGCAGTGTCCTGTGGCCTTTCTGAAATGCTCAGTAGATGATTCATGCAAGTTTCTTCTGCAGGAAAAAGAACAAATGGAGGGTGTGAATGCACTAAAGGCCAAAAAAAGATGCAGAAGATGCATTTTGTATAAAGCCTTGCAAACACAACTGAGATAGATTATATTAATCTATCTCTGAGACAGGTTATGATAATCTATGATGCCACAGATTATGCCAACACACCTGCCAGTATAACTCTCTCAGACCATCTCCAGGGGCCTAATACAGGTCATGGCCCAAAGTGTTAAGTGCAGAATGAGGTCAGGCACTCCTGGGGTTCTGGTGATCCTGTTGGCTCGAGAAGACCATGAGCAGGCTGCATGAAGCACAGTTTACACAGTGTTCTTGTGTCACCAGCAGCCCTAGAGATACCCCACTGTGTCAAAGCCTTCAGGAAGGAGCCAAGGCTGTTTCACTGACAGGATACCATGGGATACAGAGCAGCCAGCTTAAGTCAGGCCCTTGCTCTGTCCCTGCTGTCTTCAGCTCCTGGTGTACTTAAAGCAGCAATTAGAGATGGCTTCAAGCGTTAATAGTCATATAAGTACTTGAGATTAGAGAGACATCACAGTTTTTCCCACTTAAAGGCAGCTCATTTTATCAGTGATCTGCACATTAGTCTTATTTCTATTAAAGGTGCTAAAACACCCCTAAATCCCAACATCTTGAAACACCAGTATGAAAAGCAGTGAGACAGAAGACATTTAAAATACAGACTAAGACTAAGGGGCTATTGGGAGTGTAACATACATGATTCTGATAAAACAAATCAGAACTTCATACTCACCTAACATGGCACATGGCATTGTACAACCCTGCACACACTCAGCCAGTGGGTCAGGGCTGGGCTTGGGTAGATGGACCAGTCCCAAGAATAGGCTGTCAAGGCCTGCATCAATATTTCTGATGCGATGGCTTGGAGGAGAGAAAGTGAGAGGGTTGTTTCCTGGTCTGTACAGGGGCCAAGGACAGGTCCTTGCTGCTGGAGCTGCTCAGTGAACAACCAGCAGGACTCTGTCATGCATAACTTAATTGAACACAGTTCAAATGAAACTTTGTGGTCTTGAAAAAACAAACAAAAAAAAAAAAACAACAAAAAAACACCAAACAAACAAAAAAAACCCACAACACAAAAACTAAAGGAGAGATTTTGAAACTGTGATCAAAATCTCATGTAGATTTTCACCAAATTCAGAGGATTGATTCCATAATACTTTCTTAGGGCAAATGAACTATCCTACAAGTACTGGTGTGTGATTCCAGGAGCAAACAACTGAGCAGCATAAGGGTGAAAATGCACTTTCTAATGCCATGAAAAATCTAGAGAAAAGCTGACGTAGATGGATTCCAAAATATTTCAAAGAGGCAGACTCCTCTGTCCAGACATCTGAGAAAGTCATTGATGATTAGAGCACGAATGTCAACCTGAAAAATGGTTATTGACACACCTTGGAGTCTGTGACAACTTAACTAAGAGGGAAAAATTTCTTTACAAGTAGAAAAGCACAAAAGTGTGATGAAATGTGCAATTTTATTTAGTAATTTTTTGGTAGACAATTTAAAAGACCCATTCATTCTTCTTGTAATTAGTTGTAGCTGGGGTAAAAAAGACATGGAGCAGAGTGTCTTCATCACCAGACATCAACATCTGCAGAGCAGGTGTCTGCCCAAAGAGGACACCCTCATGCACCCACTAAGAATGGGACGATGTGCTCTGACATGACTTTCATCTCCTTTGATCATAAAAGGAGTTTAAATGTCTGGGAGCTACAGCCATCACAAGTGTGAGCAACTTCAGACTAGGGCAGAAAGGTAGGAGTTAAGTGGATTGAAAGATTTTACAATGGCAGCCTTTGGCATTGTCTTTTCACATACCAAAATGCTTCGAAAGCTTGTGAAGAAAGCAAGGACAAAAAGCTTGTTTCATGGTCTGTAGGATTTGCTGAATTGAGTTATTCCTTCATTGAAAAATAGGTTCTCCATCCTTCAGGAGTATCTTCTCTCTTTCCATCTAACCTATGACAGAAGTTTTCCCACTGGCAAGGAGAAGCAAGGAAGGGCTGCTCCACATCTCCAGCTGGGTCTGCTGGGCAGGGTCATTGTGTGGATTTTGCAGCACTGGCAGGTTCCTCCCAGCTGAAGGAAAAACTTCAGGACATTCTAGGACCACTGTAACCATCCTGCTCTAGGAGAGACATCTTTTGTCTGGGGCACTGGGCAAATTAGACAAGGGACAATTAAACAACTCAAAGGGACACAAATAGATGTTGAATCAAGGAAAAGATCTCCACATTTCAAAGAGAGATTTTCTGAGCATCCCAGAATGCACACATTCCCATTATTGGGGATCTTTAGCATAACCATATGTGGGTTCAGGCCTGAAAACTTGCTGAGAAACACAAAACCTTACTAGTACATACCTGAAGAACCCTCTCCTTGCTTCTCTCTTCCAATGGGAAGACTTGGGATTGCTGCTTTTCCTCCAAAATACCTGCCATGGTGCAAAGCACAAGCACTGACTGCACAGGTATTTCCATCAGTAACTCACTGAAAAATCCCTCCCCATATCTGCCACTCACACAGGCAGCAGAGAGATCCCAAGAGAAGGAAATCAGAGACTTAAGGAAAAAAGCAGTGGGAAGGAGCATTTTCAGATCTTCCCACATCTTGTTGGCATACCCCATTTATAAGTGGCATTGATCCACAGCTCAACAGCTTAAACAGGGAGCCACTCCTAGAAGAGTTTGGATTCATTTGTAAAGAGAAATTATTGTAGATCCAAACCACAGTGAAAGATTGTTTTTCAATTTCACAGATCAAAGCTGGGATATTATTTTTTGCAGGTACTGCTTTTTCCATCAAAGAAATTTTCAATTGAACATTTCTGATTGGTTTTTTAAATGCTTTTTTACTACCTTTGTGACTACCAGGAGAGGTTTCTGGATAGACTCAGTTTATTTTCCTTTCTCTCTCAAAGATATAAAATCTGATGCAGTTTAAAAATTCAGTAGTGTTAGTTAAACACTGTGATTATAACACTCAATATATGGTATAAATAAAAAAACCCTATAGATTCCAGAGACTGAATAGTTTAAACAAACTTTCCAAGGCCCCAGTGAATGCATCTCCAGGAGTGGATTGAGATGTCAGAGGAGCAAAAATTAGTCAATTTTGTAATTCGAGAAGGAATTTTTAGTCATATAAATTTAATGTAGCCCAGGCAAACTCACAAAGCATTTAAACCAAGTAACAGTTTAAATATTCAGTTCAATACCTGAATGGTTTCAACTGCAATGCCTGGAAATGCAGTATTTTATCTGGAAAGTGTCTAAGCAGAAATGTGGCACACCAAAGCACTGTGCTCTTCTCTTGCTCTTTTGGGACAGTCTTCAGATATGGGGGTTTGAAAGAGATCACGGCCTGTAAAATCACACATTCTTTCTTCTGATGTTGCTGATACTGCTCTGCATAGTCCCAAATATGAAAATATATTCAAATAAATACCTACTTAACATCTTAGATTTTACTCTTCTTCTTGTAAATTTGGATTCCATTGCAGAATTAAACTTTCAGGCAAGCCAAATAACAATCCACCAGGCATACTTGTAGGTCAGATTTTGTCTTCCCACCATGAGGCTCTGATTAGACCTTGTCTTCTTGCACGTGACCAAAGCTTGAGCAAGGACCTTCTCATCCTGAGAGAACCTATCTCAAAGGAGGAATTACTGTGGTGAAATTCTATGGAAGCCTATGACACTGAAGTGATGCATGCTACAAATAAATCCTCAGAATTATTTATTTTAATAATTTTTACCCTAAATCATTTCAGCAATCCTGTTACATACTGTACCATCAACACCTGTCTCGGCATGAACAAAGGGTCAGGAAAAAGTGGCTGGAGGGAGGAAGATGTTTCTAAAATCCAGGTTTCCATGCTCAGCATGTCCATTCTGCCCATGTGCTGCTGAAGTTTACTTTCCAAGGCCTTGGGGGCACATTCTGCCTCTCTACCATGAACATTTCCTGCCCTTAGCTACACAGGATGGACAAGCCAAAACCCCTACTGCTCCAAACTTAGGTTCAGTCTCACATGGTGAGAACTTCTCACCTGAAACCCTGCTGGATGCCTGATCCTCACTGGCCTGAGTGTCCATGAGCACTTCCAGCAGTGCCACCACATCTGCAGATCAGAGTTCAATTTAATCATATATATATTTATATACATATAGACAAGAAAACAGCTAAATGATTGACTGCAGCAATCCTAGCCAGCTCATGCTCCACACAAGCAATCTGCTGTCATGTATCAGGCCCTTTTAACAGAGACAAGCAGGAGCAGGACCATGAAAGTTACCTCAGCTGTGCCCCAAGTGAGGAAGCATTTGGGGCTTGCAGCAAAAGCTCTTGGTCATGGATGAATGCAGTGAACAATTCCCACTGCAAAGCACTTACCTTAAAAGCAAAGCTTTGAGCACACAACATAAATCAGAATTCTGAGTGCTTCTCATCCCTTACTTTTCTCAAATCCTGCTGCAGGGGTACAGAAAGTTCAAGTTACAGAGCACCAGAGCTGCTGATCCACAGTAGGAGTGAGCAATAACAACTGTCTGACCCCCTCCAGCCACAGCCTCCTCTCCTGAGCACTTCTGCCATGACCCTCTACAGAGATCCAGGACTGGAGAAACCACAGCTTTGATGGGGTGATGAAAAGTCCAGCCTGGCTGATGTCTCACTTTTGTGTGAAGGTGGAAGAAAGGTCTTCTCCCTATTGCACCTCAGTGCCTCAGAACCTCACTGTGGCTGGGGAATGAGCAGAGAATCCAACAAGAAGCTGCTGAGCAGCTGAGCAAAGTCTCAGTATTTTACCCTGGTGATGAACTTCTTCTCTCATTTCCATTTTCATTGAAATATCAATTTGCATTTATTAAAAAGCTCTTACCCTCTTCTCCAGGAAAAAAAAAAAAAAAAAAAAAAAAAAGAGAACAACCACCCTGATCTAAAGAAAGAGATTGGTTTACATAAAATCCTATTAGTTTAGCTGATTGCTTCCAAAACATTTTTGAGAAAGCCTTCCATTACCATACAAATGGTGCTGGGCCTTTTGCAGGCTAGCTGCTAGAAAGCATAATGATTTGGGCAAATATTCATCAAGGCAGCTGCTTCTGCAAGTGGGTGTGAGCCTGCTGCACACCAGGAAAGGAGAGAACAAGAAATAGCTGCTCTCATCATCCCTGAAGGCAGCAGCTACACCAGCCCCAGACCTCTCCCCATATTCCTGCAGCAGCACCCCAAACAAACAGGGAGCACAGGTGTCAGTGAGCTGGTGGAGCCAGGAAACATGAGGAGTACAGAGATAAGGGGAATTTGGGAGAGGAGGAGGCACTGGCAGCTCAGGGTGACCGCGCGTGCCGGAGCGGAGCAGCCAGGAGTGTGCCCACACCTTGGCTGAGTGCTGCATTCCTCCTCAATGTCATCATTTTCCCTCCTCGCTGGAATAGCCGTGAGATCCCACAAGCTCCTCCTGGCCCATGAAGCCAAGAGAACTAACAGTGCTGGAGGTTTATAGACCCCTGTGTAAACAGCTTTTGGAGGCGTTGGTGTCCAGTCAACCCTGGTGCTCTGAGCAGCCTGACCTTGGTGAAGATGTCCCTGCTCACTACAGGGGGATTTGACCAGATGACCTTTAAAGGTCCTTTCCAACCCGATCCATCCTGTGCTTCTGTGATCCCTCAGACTTGCTGGTCATCTCTTTGGGATTGCAGGGTGTAACCTGGGTGATGTGAAAGCAGCCAGGAGTGAGGACACCACCTTATTGGCCACCTGGGCTTTGTGGTGGGCAGGAAATTCTCTGGGTTTCTAAAAGGAAAACTCCCCACCTGAAGGTCTTGCAAAGTCTGCAGAGATTTTGCCAAGTCAGGGCTTTTGAGTGACTGGATAACCACAGTCCCCTGCTGTCATGTGGATGATGCCTGACCCTTTCCTGTAAAGGTAAAGCCTTTCTTAAGCACTCCCCAGAGGTGCTTTTTGTGACTCAGCCAGCCATGTGAATGAGGCAAGGATCCAGATCTAAAACAGCATCGTAAATTTGGTGAAGATCCCAAATCTGGGAAAAGAGCCTGCAGAGAGCTTGTTTTTGTACTTTACCAACAGTCACTGCAACCACCTTTGGGAGAACAAACTTCTCATTAACAGCAGTCATGGGATGCAGTAACAACCTCAGCAACTACTACTGTAATGCAGAAAGCCACAAACAGCTTCACTGGTCTTTAAGAAAGAAATGTTTGGGGGTTGAAATATCAGTAAGGACTAAAGATGCAGCATGAGAGAGCAGTAAAAATTTAAACATTCAGCAGCTATTCCACTTAACATTTATAGGCAATTTCCTATTCTAATAAGCCAAAATTAAAAAAAAAAAAAAAACAAACAGAAGAGCTATGGCACCAGGGAGATATCATCAACCATGCTGAAAATAAAATAAAACATCGAATCCCTGAGACTCTTCATCAAGGGGTGAAGGGAACATGCCAGTCCTAAGGCAATGTAGCAACTTCCTTGAAAGCACCTCCCAGTCTCACACCACCAGCTCCAGGCAAATGAGTTCTAATTACCTTGTCTGAGTCTGACCAGCGCTGGTAAAAAGAGGCTCCTCATTCCCAGCCTCTTTTAGGAGCTCTGTGTGGAAGCAAAACTCAGGGGGATTGTGAGCTGCTCTTCCATCTCCAGCATCTCAGCCCCCAGTGATGCAGCACGGGCTGGGCTGTTAAGAAAAGCCACCCAGCAGACAGTGGAGGAGTCAGTTTTAAAACAAGAACCCACTCAATTCAGCAGCTTTGTCCCCTTTCTGGGAAAATTTTCCCGAAGACACCTTCCTCCTCATTTTATAACTTTCTAAAGACCTAACACATCATCTGAGGGTCAAAATTACAGCAGAACTGACCAGGGACCATTCTGCTTTTTTTGGCTGAGGTGACACAGCACAGAGGGACCATCCAAATAAAGAAACTTGGTCACATCTGGCCTTGATCCCAACTTGCAGAGGAAGCTGGAGGGATGGATGTGTTGAGGGACAGCCTTCCAAAGCAAACTCAGACAGTGTCTGCCCCTGTGTTTTTTGTTCAAGGTCATCAATTAGTCCAGTGTGGCACTACCAAAACCAACAACAACCTCTGTGTGTGCCCCCAGCCACGTCTGCCACGACAGGAGAGCACAACACCCCTGGCAGGGCCATGGCTGCTCTTCCACTGCCCCTGCCTGAGCAGGGGGGCTGGACCCGGTGACCCACTGTGGTGCCTTCCAACCCAGCCCAGTCTGGGATTCTGGGTTCTGCTTTCTGGGAATGTAGGACTTGGACTGAGCAGCCAGGCTGAGTCCAGGGTCAGGTCCCAGACCTGACACAGATGATCAGCAGATGCAGAGGGACTACCAAAAACCCAGTTTACTTTGCCTGCATGCTCCCAGCCTGGGGTGTGAATAAGGAGCAGCAGGCAGGCAGCAGGCAAAGTAGCTTTCTCTTTCCTTGCACTTCCAACCCTACCCACAATTTTCCAGCTGCAGCCTGCCCCTGATGCCATGAGACAAGTAGAGGGGGGGGCAAAGGGAAAAACAAAAAATCCCTTTCTGAAGGCATCAGGCCAGTTGTACACTGGCAGGGAAACCCCTCACTGATGCGAGACCCCTTCCCATCTGCTCCATGGAGGTGACTGGCTGAGGCAGTGGAGCGTGAGATTTGATTATAATTATTGTCTTAACGCAGAGCTGAAATTGTTCCGAACACATGGAGCTTCTGGGAACAGGCAAGCATCCAAAATTATCTTTGGGCTGCAGACTCAGCGATGAAGAGATGGCATAAACCGACAAACTTCACAAAACCCTTTGGAGCCCACTTCCCATCGAGCAGGGTTATCCCTGTCAGTCTGCAATTTCACCTCCACACAGTTCCCACTTTCCTGCCGGCCTTGGCAGGCACGTTGTTTTTCAACAAGGAAAAAAAATGCGTTTATCAAGGGACCATAAACCAGCCCAACCCAATTAAATCAAATCCTGTGGCTGCCGGGCTGTGCTTCACTCTACAGTCAATTCTGATCTGGTGCCTGCCGTGCAAAACCAGTGACACTATGGAGTGCAGCACCACAATTAGGACCAAAGCCCAAATCTGTAAAGGTATTTGAGTGGCAGTTGGACACCTAAATATCTTTGTGGAGTGACATGCAGTTCTTGGGGCAGGAATGGGGTTTTTTACGAAAGGAGAAACCAGCTCTATTTCCATGCATATTCCTGGAAACTCCTACACAACTCCAGGCTGAGCAACACCTGTAGCTCAGGTTGTGGGAAGCCAGAGGCAGGGGGGGCACAGCACCTTCCCTGGCCACTCCTTTCTCTCTTAAGCTCCAGAAGTTGGAAGCATTTATTACTCTCCTGCTTCTCATTAAATAAGCCCGACTTCCTGGAGGCCGTGCAAAGCTTTCAGCAGTCAGCAGCACACGGCAAATTAGAGCTAAAGGGTTTGCTGGAACATTTCACACTCTACATCCTTGGGAAAGACATTTCCAGCAGTCCACACCACATCATCAGCTGATGCTTTTTGTCTGTTGGGTAGTTCCTGGTGGCAGAGCAGAGCTTGGTGAGCACCAGCGGGGATTTTACACCACAACTGGCCAGTGTGCACAAGGCTTAGGAGTTTGACTGGCACCAGTGAAGCAGGATTTGGCTGCTCCCCCTGAGTCTTGTTAATACCCAGATATGCAAAGGAATCTAAACAGTTTATGATATTCCAGGTGGGCAATGTACTATGTAGGGTAGGAGCTCACAAAAAGTCAGTCCAGGAGAATTAGTATTTCTTCTGGCTGCTGTATCCTGCCTAATTCTAACTCCTCAAGGAGTCATTTCACCATAGCATCTGTAAAATTAGCTATGAAATTCCTATTGTGCTGACTTGGCCATGAGTACCCTTGCAAGGGAAATTCACTTAGAACATCCTTCAGAGAAACTCAAGGCTGGAATGGACAAGAACAATCTGCAAGCAGGTTGTGTGTGTACTGCTCTGAGTGGGGAATAAAAGTCGCCATCAATGCCTCTACATTAAATCTTCTTTTTTGTGCCTCTGCAATAATTCATGACCATATTTCCTTCTTCCAGCGTGCTCCTTCTGAATCACATTTCCCCCTGGCATTTGGAAGAGCAAACAGCAATAACAAGTGTGAAACCTCTGTGGCCCCACCAAGTGTGAACCAGGGTCCCTGCTGGGAAAGGTTCTAGAAAAGGACATTCAGGACAATAGGAGCAGGTGCTGCCAATACTCTGTTCCAATCTTTTTGTCTAGTGCAACGTGTTTTTGTTAATTTTCCTGCTGTGGCAGACCTGTGAGCCCTGCCTGCTGTGCCAGGCTCCTCTCCTGGCCGTCCCACGCTGTGCTGATTCACTCAACCTCTGGCTTCTTGTACATCTCTATTACTCAGAGAAAGCCCTGTCCACTGAGTGAAAATGCTGAACAGCTTAGAGATGTTTTATATCTGATTAAGCACTTTAAAAGTCTGTTCATGCAAGTATCAGGCCAAATGTCCTCATTCAATAGGCATAAGAATATATTTTTTGCTTAGTTCAATAAAACTATTTGTATTCATCTCTACTGATTCCACTATTGTTTTCCCTTGCTCAGCAAGATGTATATTACAGTCTGTTTAATTGTGTGCTTGATCTTTACTACTTAACCAGCTCTATTTATCATTACAATGCATCAGTACATTATAAAGCTTTCAGGCACATTTATCAACATAACAAAGCTCCCACTACAGAAGAGTCCTCCAGGGAAATAAAGCAACAACAATAACAACAATACTTCAATGAAATTCACTTAACAGTACAAATATTTGTAATTACAAAAATCTTTAAGAGTGCTTCTCCCATAAATGGTGTGTTTTACTTAAAATTGTTTTTATAATGTGATGGTTCCTCCAGTGTATGCAGCTGATGGGTTCCTCAAATTAAAGAAAGCAAGGCAAAATTAGCTGCTTTCTCATATATTCCCTTTTGCTAATGTGAAGGCAGAACTCAAATTCACTAATGTGCTACTGAAAATTTAGTTACCGCTAATAAAGTGAATTTAAAGCATTTAAAACACACTAGTGTGTGTTTAATAACTAATAAATACATTAGAGTGTGAATTCAATGCTGCAGATAGCTGCAAGCCATGGGGGAACCAAACCTACCACAATCAATTAACTATTGATTGCAATGCCTGTTAATCATTGATTAACCCTTTATTAATAACAGATACATTACCCTTGCTGTAAAGTGGGACCATCAGGTTCTTTTAAAATGCTTTTCATGTTTTTCATGTCCATCAAAGACAAATACATGTTGTCAATCTATTTTAACATTCTTGGAAAATCTGGTTTTATTCCATTAGCAGATTTTTGTTGTTGTTGTTGTTGTTGTTGTTGTTTGTTTGTTTTTCGTTTTGGGGTTTTTTTTCTTTTTTTTTCTTTTGCCTCATAGAAAATTATGCAAACTGAAGGGCATCCCAGGAAGCTAGCTGAAAACTGTCATCTCACCTGATCAATCACACTATTATAACAGCCAGAATTCTTGGAAGCCACAAGAACTAACGGTGAATTTGTGAATACAAAACTTAAAATACCAGCACTAAGGTTCTGAAGGCAAGTACTCAAAAATTAGTGAATCCAAACCTGTGATATTTTGAGAACATCAGTGTGGCCACGTGAACATTCTGATGCTGAAGTGACCACCAGCTGTATTTTCCATAGGACTGTACAGAGCCTTCCACTCAGAAATCCAGTAGCCTTCCATCAGAAGACCAGTGCTCCATTAATAAATATCTGGTCAAAAAATTGTTTCACATCTGCTGTTTTGTTTTTTTTCCTAGACCCAATCTATTGGCATTATTATTATTAAAAATATTAATTACTTAATTAATTACTAAAATTATTAATTTTAACAGTTAGAGACGTTAATGTTCAGTCTGCCAGTGACACAGAGAAAAAAAAGAAATCCAACACTGCCCATGTTTCTTGAAGTTCCAGACCAGGAGATCCCACCACATTCCAAAACACGGGATATCAGATCATCATTTTGGGGCTTGCCTTTCCAAGCAATACCATTGCCAAGGAAAAGGCAGCGAAGATGCCACTGAAACCATTGCAGGACCCAGGTGTGCAGGGGATGAATCTCATGTCCCAGCTTCTCAGAAGAACAGGTACCACTACCCAAATCCAGGGAGGATCAGCAGGGCAGCGAGGTGCATGGCTGCAGGGATATTGTCAGGGAATTGGACCACAAGGGTAGGACAGGCTTGGATGTGTGAGAGTTGACTGAAGGGAGCCAGCCAAAAGCACTGCTGTCATCACAGAGAGGGAACTGGAACGTTCCCCGCGAGGGCCCCTGGAAGCTATTGAGAAAACAAAAAAAGCCTCCAGACCCTGGCGGAAATCTGTAACTTGAGACCTCTCCAGTAGGCAAAAGCACAAGGATGTATTCCACCGAGGACAAAATCTCACAGAGTCAGGATAGCAAGCAGCATAATCTATGCCCCAGCTTTGGATAATGCCAAGGCTGTCTATGTTTCTCCTCTGATTTTGTTTCATTTTCTTACCCCCATATTTGTGCCTCTAAAATATTTGGAGAATGAATTATCCAATATTCAATTATTTGTTTACAAATAGAAGAAATCATTTACAGAACCCCTGTCGTGAAGAGATCCCATCTGTAATTTAAGAAGGGAAATGACTTTTGAAAGTTGAAATTTGTGCTACACGGGGGAGCCAGTACAGGCACAGCTTTTTACCAGTCTCACCAGGTTGGTTAACAAATACCTTATCCTCCTCAAACTCTGGGACGCGATGGCAAAATCTGTTGCCAAGCGCCGATGACGAGCCCATTTCCAGATTTTCGAAGGGAAGATGCTCCGTGCGCAGTCTCTAAGCACGTCAAAGCCCCTCACCGAAAGCCGTGGGGATGGAGGCGGCTCGGAGCAGCGGCGGGGAAAGCCCAGCCCGGTTTCGGGGTTCCCTTTCCATGCACAAAGTGCGTTTTGCCATCTAGCGGCTACCGCGGAGGGACCTGCGGTGTCCTGAGCTTTTGTCACCGTCAGCCCCCACCCCTGGGGAGGGAAATTGCAGAAAAGGACGGCAAGAGATTAAAAAAAACCAAAAAAGTAAAGCGTATGTGACAGGCACAAGGCAGATCACGGGGAGGGCTGAAATTTAGCGGAGAAATGGGTGGGAAACCTCGTATAGCACAGCCCGGGTGCTGCAGAGCCAGGACACGACCCCGGCGGGGAGCGGCAGCTCGGAGGAATTCTGAGAAGGGAATTTGAGAAAACCACAGCTCAGCGTCTGACTTCGTCGCTCCTGTGAAATGCAGGGGCCGGCCCGGGGCAGGCTCAGAGCAGCCCTCGCTGCGGGCGGGGGCCGGGCTGGTCCCGCAGCAGCCGCCGGGCACCTCCAGAGCCCGGGGCCACCGGTGGGCAAGCGAGGACATGGATTCCATCGCTTCCTTCTCCTGGACGTTCATGTGCTTAACTTGCTGAGAAGGTCAGGCAGCAAATTCTATCCCCTGAGACGTGCGGCCAGGCGAAGGCTACAGCAGGCTGGGTGTCCTGGTTTGAAAGACAGGTGTTTGCTAAGGAACCCAGAAGCTTCCCTTTGGACTGAAAAATGTGATCCTTCCTTCCTATAGATTGTTATGATTTTGGAATTAAGGGAGCTCTCAGGCAACGATATGGGGGTAGGAATAACAGTTCTTTACTAGTATATCTAACAAGACAAACAAGAACAACAACAGCTATGAAATTACCCACAACAGAACAGTAACTCAGTCCCAGTGTTTTTTGGCTGCAGGCCCCTTTTCCCTGAGCTGCAGTTCCCAGTGCTGGGGGCGGGCGGGTCCCGCAGAGCCGCAGGAGGGCTGGGGGTGATGGCAGAGCTGTCCCAGGGGGAGAGAGAGATGGAGAGAGAGCTCTCCGCTCACGGTGTCGGTCCCAGTGCTCAGCAGAGTGCTGGATGGTGGCAGGTTACAGCGAGAAGGCAGCAGGGCAGGGTCCCACAGCAGTGAGGATGGCTCCTGGCGCTGGGATGGCAGGGATGGGGCTGAGGCGCCGATCGTCCTTCCTGTCCAAACTCCGCGGGGGAAATGGGGAGAGCCAGAGCCTTCTGTCTGCTCTTCTGGATGTTTGGATATCGAGGGGTTTCCCTCCTCTCTCCCCGCCTCCTTGTCACCAGGGCCCAGTCAACAGGTATCTTAGCATGAAAATGGGTAAAATTCCACAGAGGGAAAAGGGAAAGAACCAACCCCCAACACTGGGCAGGCACTGAAGTTCTGAAAGTCCAGAGCCCTGGAATGAACACACTGAAAAAAACATTAAAAAAACCCCAAGATATCACAAACAAAACATTGCCCTTTCCACCCAGGAATCTATGTCCCCAAAGGGATTTCAGAGGCTGATGGAGCTGAGCCTAAACAGCTGTTCAGGAGCGCTTCCAACATCTGGAGTTTTCAACCTCACAGCAATAGATTTTGGGGGTGAATTATGAGATGTGGATTATCAAAGCAGTTTTTCAAAAAGAGCTCTGCAGGTTGGAGAAGTTTCATCCTTCTGTGTCCTCTGGGGAGGGATTTGATGGGGGCTGGTTGTATCTGGAGAGAGAGGGGATAAGGAGCAGCACCTCCACCTCTCCTGGATGATATTTTATTTCTGCTGTGTGCATCAGATAGTAAGATTTTTGTGATTTTTGCAAAGTAGCAAAGCCACTTTGAAACTAGAAAATTAAAGAATTGCAATAAGAGATTTACTCTGGACTCACTCAGATCTGCAGAGACTCTCCCTGGGTTTTCTCCACTGTAATCTTGAGCACTAGTGTGGAAAAACTCCATGCATGAGGACTCCATTCCTCTTAGGATTCCACTTGGGTCGCTGAAGACAAGCAGAAGAGAGAGCCCAGACAGATGAATCTAGATTTAACAGCAGGCACCATGTAATGGCTCAACAGCCTTTTTCAAAGGGAAACTGTGGGGTCTCCTTAGTTCTGAACTCTGCTCTGTCACAGAAACATCACAAACTTCTGGGAGCCACTGCAGCTCCACTGACAATTAATTGCAGATGAAAAATAAAGAGCGTTGAGGATCACTGTGACATCAGAAACTTTATCCTGCTTCCAGCAAACCTGGATGTAACACATAAAGAGAGTTCTCCAAATTACTAGGTTTAGTCCAGGCCCCATGTCACTTGGAAAGGCATTCACTGGAATGACACATTTTGCTCCAGGATGCATCTAAAAATCCAAGTGGGGTAAGTGCCACAATCCGAGGGGGAACAATTTAATACTGCTCTTTGAACGGAATCAAGACTTCTATTTTCCTGTAAAATAGGATCAGAACTCAGCCACTAGTTGCATGATGCAAAACCATGCCTTTTTCCTTGAAATTTGTGGAGGTTAAAAACCTCTGAAATGAGCTCTGAGTCACAGGGGAGGCTTTTCACTCTTACCTGTGCTTCTTGCAATATGAGGGCTGTGTCCTGCACTGAAAATGGCTGATCTGAAGGAGGGAAAGAAAAAAGAAAAAGAAAACTACAGCTGTTCAGAATATGAATAGTTGAAAACCTCGTTTCAGCCATCAATTTCAAAGGACAGGCACTCCAAGCCCTGAATGGGAAGTGATGGCCTTGGAGCTAATTATAAAGTTGCTAATTGCAACTTAAGAGACAAAAACTTATCATCGAAACTCCATAACACAGTAAAAACATTTCTAGGCTTGAAAATAAAAAACATACACTAGGGCTTGAAAAAACATGAGTAAGCAAACAGCAAAATCAAGAAAAACTAGTATCAAAAAGAGGCTGGAAATCCCCTGACCCCATTTTCACATGGAAACCGCTGGTGCTGATAACTGCAAATGTGTTACTGGAAAACACCAACAGCAGATTTTCTTTCTGTTGTGCTTTAAGAGCAGTAAAATACAGCACAGACTTAACTTTACATGAGGGCTTAACCAAAATCCTACTGAACAGCAGCAGGGACTTAAATAGGATTTACTCTGGTGCTTTTAGGTGTGCTGAGGAGGAAGTTTGCTGCTTCCCAAGCTCCCAGGGATGGGGATAGGCTGTGGAGCAAACAGCTGTGTTGGAGGCAACTGGCTTGAGAATTCAATCCATTGCATAGGGTGGGACACTTTGAAAATGGCTGGAGGGGTTTGGAAACACAAGTCTGGGATGCCAGCTCTTCAGGAGATTTATTTTTAGATGTTGATTTGCTGCCCTGAATACTAGAGTTTATCTGGGGAGCCAGCTCTGTAAGCTGTTCCCAAACTCTGGAAGGTCTCTGTTTACCCAGCACAGACAAATAAATAGCACTGTTACACTGACACATAACCGTCTGCTTCTGATGTCAAACCGGACACATAACAAAAGGTTATTGTTACAATTTAAGCTATAATCTCACTCTGCTTCATTGCTTTAAATCCTTGACCCTTCAAACACTTAATTTTGGGGTTCTTTTTAAACTTCCTTACTTTATTTCTTGAGGCAGCAACTCCTTATCCTTTTTAGGCATCATATGAAAGTAGAGGGGGTAGATATGTAGTTAAAGACTGTGTAAGTAACAAATATCTTCAAGGGACTGGCATGCTCAGGGAATTATCTGCGTCATCTCGGGCATGTCCCAAATGCCTCTAATCATCCCAAGGACATACTTCAGTTGGTTTATGATGGCCATGACACCATCATAACCCCCCTCCCCCCCCAGAACAAACAGTGCTGCTTCAAGAAAACACTCCATTATGGCTCTGAGCAGAAGTGTAAAGGCAAAGGAAAGTGCTGAGACCAGATATGAAGAGGCTTATTTGTTTTTGTGGTACAGAAAATGAAGGAAGCAAACTCCAGATGAGGATCTGCATTAAAACAAAACAAAACAAAACAAAACAAAGCAAACCAACACAACAAAAGAAAAACAACAGCTGGGTGATCCCAAACCCCAAACTGGATACAAAAAATGTAATATACAACATGGATTTAGTGAGGTGGTGTTCAAGGTCAGCCAAGGAGAGCTGAGTCTGTGTCAAGCTGAAACTCACAGATGGAAAGCAGAACTGCCCTACGGAAAAGGGAAAAATTTAGGGGGTAACGTTCCAGGTCTCCCAAAAGCTAGAAAGAGACAAGGAAGGAGATGAGGCCGATGTTGAGGGGCTGGTCTGAAGTGTGAGACCCAGGTAAGGTCCACTCTGCAAGAGGCAGACACCCCAAGTGTGCAGATGGTGGATGAAAGGAGCACTCCGATGACAAGAGCAGGACACTCAATGTGGAGCTCTGGCTGCTAGTGAGGTGCTACCTGGGCAAAGGAGTACAAAGGAGAGGATTAATTAATTTCCTCTTGCACTTGTGACTTTGAAGGAAAAAGCTTACCAAGGAAATTGGAAAGTTGATGGAAGGAAGAAGACAACAGCTGAAAGACTGAGATCAGAAACCCTGAGATTCCATCTGCAGAAGATAACCATATTAGACTCAGTCATTCCAAAGGGCAAAGCTACAGAGCCACAAAGGAAGGATGGATAGTGCAATGAAAGCAATTGGAAAAGAAAACAGATGAATAACACAGTTTGTTCCTCCTGGAAGATGTGTCACTGACTCCAGTACAAAGGCAAAATGGCTAAAATGTGACATGCTTACTAAATTCAAGCCAGCCTACATGACCTCATGTTTAACATGAAACAATAACTGGAATTTAGAGGCCAGGAAAGCCAAATTAAATAAAGCCATTTAAAAATTACAGTGATGGTCATCCCCTGTTTAAACAAGCTATTAAAGGAAACGGCAAAAAAAAAGTCCACCACTTGACATTTTAACATAAATACTAAAAATCTTTCTGAAATATTTACTGAATTCAAAACATGGTATCAGGTTTAAGGAAGACTCATATCACACTTAACAGCTTTACTAAGTGGTCAGACAAATGATCTAATACTACACTATGCCCTTAAAATGAAGGACATTTTCTTTCTTTCTTTCTTTTTTTAATTTACAAAATAGTAAGGTTGGAGTAAACTGAATAAAGGAAATATTGGTAGTGCTGCCTTCTCCTTCAAGCAGAAAAGCTAACACTATGTATTCACTGAAACAAGAGAAGGAAACTCTTCAGTCTGAGGTAAGGACCAAGCTGGGAACAGACAGACTGCAGCAACCATGGTCATTTGGAAAACCAGCCTTAATCATCCAAGGTGGAAACTGGACAAGAAAATAAGGCATTCTCTCAAAAAACCCCTAAAACCCTGTAAGAAGGGAAGTAAACCTTTAGACTTGTTAAAAACTAAGTGTTTTATCCTGAATTGAAAAAAAGCCTCTGGTTGTTGGTTTGGTTGCTGTATTGCACAACCTTTAAACAACATTCTCACATTCTGGATTATAAAAACAAAGTCATATCAAAAAAAAAACAAACCAAACCAAAACAAAAGCCACCCAAATACAAAACAAAAATTCAAACCCAAGCTGAAGAGACTTCAGGACTGAGTCCCAGGACCTCCCTGTTGACAGAGAACTTTTCCTAACCCCATTTAAACTGTCACGTACCAGCATTTCTTTAACATTTCTCCTTCCTCCACAGCATTTGTTACCTACAGCCATTTCCACAACTCAGCCTTCACTTTTAAGCTGAAAATATCAAGTTACTCTGATTTCCTCTCCTATGAGTCCTGCACACCATCAGTGAATGTGAGAGCGTGTCTTTCCTATGACTTTAGCTCCAGCTCAGACTTCTGAAAACATCAAACCAAAATTACTCAGCAAATGCAACAGGTCCTGGGCAATGTCTCTGATCCATTCTCAGACCTACCAAAACCACTGTGACAGATCAATCTGCCACCACACTGCTCCTTCCCACAGCACCTGTCTTACCCTGGGTCCTTTTTCTGCTAAGTTTTTGGTTGATTTGCAACCACCTGACTTTACATCTGCACAACTGGCACCTTTCTGCCCATTCTTGGATAGCACCAAATTCTTGTGTGGCCCCAGAGCCTCCTGCCACCCTGCTGTTTCCTGCAGCCTTTGAGCTAGCAGCATTTTTGTCACATTTAAGCTCCATTCTTCATCAAGACACACAATTCAAATAATGCCACAAAAAAAAGATTGTGTTCAAGGCAGGCACTTTGATCAAACTCCCTTTTTCAACAGTGTCTCAGGTCACCTGTAGCCTCTGCTGCCATCACCTTCTCCACTCTGTATTTTCCCACTAACTGCATCTTCTGCTGTCTTATTTAGCACACCCTTCGCCAAACGGAGGAAAATGTCATCACATTTCCACTGCCCAACAAAAGCAGTCATAAAAGAGAGAAGGTTACTCTGGCTTAACAGCCTTTTGTTTATTATGGACCACTTTTCCAATCAATCATTTATCCCCAAGTTTGGCTTTTTATTGCTTTTAACTCAGATTTTCAGACCATAGCCCAAATCAATGTCCATCAGCCTTGTCCCTGCACAGATGGCTGTTCCTTTCTGAAGCAGGAAACTGGATTACTGCGCTTCAGTCACACCAAGAGATAACCTCAAACACCAGTGTAAAAACATTGAACACAGTGCATTTCAGGCTCAAATCCTGAAAAGGTTTGTGCCTGAGCAAGTATGGACAACAGCTCAAATGCTTCTGAACTGAGGTGCACATAATAAAAACCATTTCTAGTTCAATTACCAATCCACTAGAAACAAAAGGTACTTACACAAGCCATGTCCAAACGATCCAAAGAACCCTCCTGGTTTTCCCTTGGGAAATGGGATTGCAAATGTGGCTGTCAGCAATTCTTGGCAGCCAGATGTTAAATGTTTGTTTTACATATGTTAAAGAAGCAACTTCAGCCTGACAAAGCAGCATCTTAAAATATGAATTATCCAAGAAATATGAAATCCCACTTCAACAGCAGGAGACTGCATTTGGTGTTTTCAGTTTTTGGCCTCAAAGCTTTTAGCAGCGTCTTTGCTGGGATAACTTGCAGCTTTAGAGCTGTTTTCTGTTTCACTTCACAGAGGGAACAGAAATAGTTTTACCAGCAAATAAATTGTAATGGATGACACTTTTAGCTCTGAATGTTCAAGGCAAAAAAAAAAAAACTTCCTTTCATTTCACCATACACAGTGCTCCCTGCACACAGACCCACAAATTTCTTAATTTTGTGATTCGCAACTGAGATTGAGGCTGCTCTGGAGACTTGCAGGAACAGGGGCCAGAACTTTTCACAGATCCCATAGAACTATCTCACCAAACTTAGGTGGGGTGCACTGTTCAGACTAATAGTGAATAGAGACAACAGACCACCAGCGAGGTCCAGGTTCACTTTTGCCCACCATGGATTTCCCTCCTGAAGCAGATAAACTTTTTTTTTTTTTTAAATGCTGCAGGGATGAAGGATGTCTTACCCAGGAGCACAGAAAAGGTCAGAACAGAATCCAGCTGGAATGTAACCTGCCTTGAACACACTTCTGCCTGTGCTCAAAGAAACAAACTCCTTCAATACAGCAAATACAATTACATCCCGCTGCACCCTTCCATCATCACAGAGGCAAATAAAACAATGGACACTTTGTATGTTGGACTTCGGCAAAAGACATTTATTATTATTATTATTACTGTTGTTGTTGTGTTGCTGTTGTACCTCCTCTGCTCTGCCCACAGTGGTGGCATAAATGCTGTTACCACATTGTAGCTGATGATGCCGGTGTACAAATCAAAATCCATCTTAATTTCAAACTCCATTAGAAACACAGGAAAAAAGATCAACATTTACGAAATGTAAAGGGAAAAATGGTATGGAAAGAATTTTTTTTATTATTTTTCAAGCTTCCAAGACAGTATTACAAACAACAGAGAGCAAAGTAAAGCTAGAAATGAAATACTTGACAGCATCTGTTTAAAAATTACAGCTAAGAAACCTAATAAAAGTTGAATAAACAGTTACTAGAAATAAAAATTTTTACACATATGATATTTGTCTGGGATTTTTATTTCTTTAAAATAATTCATACAAATGGTTACAGTCACAAACATGATTTTAACCAAAAATATTGCTAGCCTACCACATTACCAGGAAGGAATCAATGTAGGCAATGAAATGCTGCTACTTTTCAGTAGTCTAGTGCCTTTTCCAGATACCACCAATAATATATACTTTAACTGGTGACAAAAAGCACAATGCTCGTTTGTACAAAACCTTTTTTTCCTCAAAATCTCTTTGCAAGGTTGTCTTCATTTTGAAATAAGGGAATTCATGCCAAAATTAGAAGAAACTGTTTTTCTTTTGTTTACTAAATTATTCTAAAAAATAAGACAAGCAGGTAGAAAAAACAATGCACTGTGTGGCGTAGAAAGAAAAATGGGAAAAATTCATTGTCCTGAGAAGTTTGCCAACTGCCTCATTTTTGGGCATGTTTGAAAATATAAAAGAAAGGATTTTTAATCTCAAAACTGGTTTGTTGAATGCCTCCCTTATGTTTTTCCTCGTTGACAGCTAAGCAAACAAACCCTTTTTAATGTTCTAGAAACTGTACACAGACAAGTACATTCATTATATAATTAACTACTAACTTCTCTTGCTTAACAAAGAACCCATAGGACACAGAAACAGTGAATCAGTCCACTGGACAGGGACAAACTACAATTTATACGGAGGAAAAAATGTTTCCAAATCTTCTTTTTGTCTCCCACCTTTTCCTTTTATACTGTATATTGGACCAGTTTCTAAACCAATAATCGTCTCCTCCTGTAAGTTCATGGTTTTGCCTTTAATCAAAATCCAGGGTTTTGTTTTGTGTTGTGTTGTTTTCCACGCGCTGCGGTTGAAGTCTCCGATGTTGGGAATGCTGTTGTTGGCTACAATTGGTCGCTCGGGTGGTCTCTATCAGCTTCTGGTTTGACAGTTTGGCCAGGGGAAGGAGCATGGGGCGGGTGGGCTACAGCAGGGAGGCCGTGTGATAGAGACATGGGGTTGGGGACTATTCCTTCTACTGCTGCAGGTATGCCAGTGGAAGCCACGCTTACAACGCCCGGGGGATACCTGCTGGGAGGAGAAAACCAGAGCAGACATTAAACCAGGAGCTGACTGAGCAGAGAGCCCACCCTTCTAGAGCTACAGACACGCTTCTTTTGCTTTCAGACCAGCTGGAGAGACAGGGAGCTCAGCTCCAGGTGAGATGCCACATGCAGATGCTGCTACATAAAGTAACTGAGTGTTGTATTATATTGTATAGTATTGTATTTTAGCCAAGTGAGACATGAAAAGTTTGCCGGATCGCTTCCTCAGATTTATGAGCAGGAGTAACAGCACAGCGAAGGAAACCACCTTCAAGTGCTGCTCCTCTCAAAGCATAACCTCAACAAGAAGTAATTCTAGCTGGATCTGTGCAACACGTTCTCTACAACTTTTACTTTTTTCCCTCTTTCATTCTCACATAGGAATTTTAAATTTTCATTGTTGTGGCTTGAAAAAATATTTCTTTACATTGCTTTTGCAGTCTTAACTTCTTGACAGCTCCCCCAAAAAGCCATCACATCCACACACTTGCAAACTCAAGCCTATTGCACCCGAGTAGCTTTTTCAGCAGCAAACTTGCCACTGCACTTGTCTGAAGGAGAACCAGTTACACAGAGGACAAGTGCTTTAGGCAGACTGCAAGAAAAATGAATGCAAACACAAAATTCATGGATTATTTTAAAGATTTCTTACTCTATCTAGACAAACACTGAGGCTTAAGTATTTTATGCATTCAACAAAAGAAACACCTTCTGATTCAGCTTGATTTGACGATTGCTCTGATGTTATCAGGCTAAAAAATTCTTGCAAATCTACTGTTCCAATCCCAAACTTCAGATGTAACTGATGAACACTGGTATTTCATAGTGCTGTATAAAACCAACAGTTACACGTGGATTTAATAAAGTATGTTTTCTTTTTAGTCAAATACCTCAATACCTATTTGCAAGTTACGTCACGCTGGCCACTGATGACTGACCCTTTGCCTTCCCTCCTCATCATAAAGCTGCACACTCATCCCTTATTTCCCCTCATTCTCTCCTGCTGTACTCTGCCCACCCACATCTTGGTGAGAGAGCAGGACCCGTTTGAGAGCCTGAACACACAGAACTACCACTCACTGCAGCTTTTGATACCCAGAACTATATGGGACAAAAGGCACTTGTCTTGTCAAGCTTTTTTAAAGTATCACATTATTCTGCTGCTGATCTTCTCCTCATCAGAGCTCAATGCATCAGGGAATTTCACCCCATTTCTGCATCTTTTCCATGGCAATGTGTTTGTGTTGCTTATCCCAAGTTTCCTCAAACTGGCAGAAAATTAGTGCAGAATTTAGGCAAGACTCAGGAGAAAAAAGCTGGGTGCCAGAAGGCTGGTTTGTTTTTTGCTTCCACCACAGAAACATCATGGGAACTACTTTTGGAAACACTGAGCCATAGGGACTCAGCAGGACTGGCATGGCAAAGGGACAACAGGGACACCACACACTGGTGTGGTCATCCTGGGAAAGACTCCTACACACCAGAACACTGACTGTAACCTGGGATGGGTAATGAGGCTGTGACTGATCACACCACCTGTAGGCCAGATAACTTTGTTCCCAACTGTACACATATTTACAGGGCTTCCTATGCTAATTCCCTCTCCATGGAGGTTCCTTGGAATTAATTTGCAGCTGCTAATGGAATTAGTTGCTTGTTTCAGTAACTCCATTTGAATCTTATTATTCAAATTTGCTTCAACTCCTATGAAAACTGTCACACAGTATTGTTTTACCTAAATTTAATTTTGAAACAGCTTTTCTGTTACTCTAGGTGCTTTGCAAGACATACAACATGACACAAATTTCCATTCAGAACTCCAACACTGCAGCTGTTCTCAACACACAATCTCTACTTTCTAACAACATATTCCCTGATATCAACACACCAAAGCTGGAAAAGTCAAGGAGAGAGCAACTTCTGCAACTGTGTTTTCCTCAGGAAGAAAAGCCTGAGCCTCCCCTCATGAAGGGGGACAGTGCTGAATCAGGAGCACTAAGAGTTACCTTATGAGCACATTAAACATTTCAAACTGCATGGCTGTAATTCTACTCTGACTCCAAATATCTTTTCTGTTTATAAAGACATTCTCTTGGACAACAAGTCATAATCACCAGGATTCTACCTACCAGCACCTCACCTCAGGTACAGATTTCCTACAGACTTTTACTAACACCCAGCGGCCCTACAATTGATTTTTCTTGTCCTAAAGCTACTCCAGGGCAGAAGTCAATATACATGTATCACACTATTCCACAGAAACTGTAATTTACCTGACAACTCCTAACCCTTCTTTGCAATCCTCTTTTTGTAATTTTTGTTCCTTTTTAATTTAATCATCAGTGTTGCTCAAATCCTGTCTCTGAAAGGACACACACAAGTCTCTACCCATGAGCACAGTATTCTATATAACTTTCCCTTTAGCTGCTATTTATTGCTTTTCTAGTCTTTCTATTTTTTCTACTCTTAATGAGCAAATACATCCTCTCCAGCACTTCATGAGGTTCCCCTCTATGTTCCTCCTCTGGCAGCAGTAAGCTGAAATGTTTTCCAGGTAAAATGTCCACTGAACTAAACTTTTGTGAAAGCAGAAGTGAGCAATCAGTTACACCTCTTCTGATAATCTGTACTCTTCCATCCTGTTCCCCACATAGTCTTAATTCAGGAGGAAAAACACAGTATCCCCTCTTAATTACAACAGATGGGTAACTTGAATTTCTATTTCACTCTGGTCTATCTTTTGAAGTGCAGAAACACCTTGAACTCACTGTGTTAAGCTCTTTTCAAGAAACTGAGCCTTGTTCTAGAAGAGGTTCAATTTTTAAGTGCACTCTGTTATCATGCACTGAGTCTGAAAATCACAGTGAAGTACCTCAACATGAAGTAACTCCTGAATTACCATCATCCAGCTATTCACATCCAAGTTAGGTATTCACAGAATCATGAACGGTTTGGGATGGAAGGGACCTTAAAGCTCATCTTGTTCCAACTCCCTGCCATGGGCAGGATAGCTTCCACCAGACCAGGTTGCTCAGAGCCATATCCAACCTTATCCTCTACCTGTTAGGAGGCAGGAAGATGTGTGGAAATGTCTATAAATTACTATAAATCACTGTTACTGGATGTCAAATTTCTCTGTGCCTGTGGCCTGCCTGCTCTGTGACACAGAAAATGGCAGGGGTGATTTCACAGCCAACTTGGTAGCAAATACATGGCAGTAACACAAGATCAGGGTATGTTATGCTACTTCACCAAGACCACTACAAATAATTTCTTCTCAGGAGCATTGTCGATCTTTCCTCATGGGATAGGTCCTGTTTGCATGACCTTTAGTGTTGATAGGGTGTCTTGCATTTCACACAGTAAATGGTTTTGTTTTCCCCAGACTATGATGATATTCAGATGATCTAGATTACAATCTGCTGACTAATGCACAATGTTCTTGGCTCATGGCAATATCTGATAATTTGAGATTTCTGTCCTACATCAAAATACAAGTGAAGTTTATATCCAAAATAAAACAGCCTTGTTAGTTTTAGTTCACCAAAAGAGTTATCTGCATTTTTTAACATATAAATATTATCCTAGGTCCTATCTTCTAATGCAATTACATGAGTATGATACAGTTATTAGCACATCTGAAATAATATTGTCAGTGAAAGACTCCAGAACTCACTTAGTTCAACATAATCTTGGACTGGAAAGAAAAGATGGCAACATTTGGTTTGAACAACCAATTCAAATGCTGTACTTAATCCAGGTAGGAATTAAGCATCAGCAAACACTGCTATTGAAACCAGTTCCTTCATAAAACCTGAGCTTCAAGTTATGCATATTTTGCACTTCACACAGTAGTAACTGCCTTTACCCATACTCAAACACTATTCTATTGCCCCCCCAAAAAGCTTTTAACATTTATTGTATAACTCAACTCCTGCCTCAAAATTCCTAAAATTAGTTTTATTTTGCATTTGAAAATAATTAAATCAGAATTTTACAACAAATTTTCTTTATTGAAAAAATGGACTGAAACAATGTCTTTAAAAGCCACTAGGTTCTGTTTATCCTGCCTAAATTGAATACATATGGTCTTAACCTTGTAAATCATTAACTCCCCAAACATTCCTAAGTTAAAATTAATTTCTGGCTGCAAATCCTGCTTCTGCTGGACTTGTGACCCCCAAAATGAGAACAAAAAGCTGCATTTTATTTGGGCATGGACCCCTGTTCTTAACTGCCATGACAGGGTTGGAGTTATTACCTCCTGTCCAGCAACACCTGCATTTAAGCCCCAATTACATTCAGCCATACTCTCACTACTCCAAACTGATGTCCATGAAACCAGATGCTGTGTGGAGGAGAACATGTGTGCTTGAGCTTCTCATTTAAGCAAATAAAAACACCCTTCTTAGATATTTAGGGCTATGGGCACACTTCCAGAAATAAACATCTTCAAGTGTTATGATCACCAAATCCAAGTTTTTCTTTTCCCTTGGTGCACTTATGGCTCCTGATGAGGAGATTGTGGCAGAGGGTGGTAACACTCATCCCTGACACCCCTCCATCCCTTTCTGATCAGATTGTTCCAAATCACTGGGATAGGATAACTTTGATTGTTCACTTCTCAGCAGGGCACAGCTGAGTTCCCATGTGGATTAACACAAAATCAAGAATCCCCCCTCTACCAAAAGTATGGGGACTCCTCCTAAAGAACAACAAAGGTAGAGCAGATGCATAAGGAAGGATAGTGGAAAGATTAGGGTTAGGATAATGAGGTATGACAAAATAGTGAGAGGACTGCACTGCCCCTTTCCTCACGGCATTGAGGGAAGCAGGCAGTTGTAGCTGTCTGCCACTTGCATCCCACTTATGTACAAACACCATACTGGAAAATACAAAAAATGCAGGTGTTTTTCATAAATAGAAATTGTCTGAAGCTGGCTGCTAGGAAGAATTTGCTGCTAAAATAGCTGCTAGGGATAAAGGGACTGAGAAAGACTCTCTAGCAAACAAAATAACTAAGGAATGTGCATATTAGATGTAAAAAATTGCCCCTTTCTATTAATTATTAAGACCTGCTTTCACAGTTGACTGAGAATATATAGATTGAGTCTCTCAAATGCTTCTGCTTAAAAATTAAACATATAATTTAGAAAAAGCTATTTTAAACGTATTTTCATAATCACCACAGGCTGTTCCACTGTTTTCAATACTGAGTTACTTGTTCTCTCTTTTGTCTGGAGGCCACAAAACAACATAAGTTTATTACTGAAAGTCTTTCTGCAACCTACAGCTGCATCATTAACTTCAGCAAAGGAACATAAAACTTCCACTGCAACACTGGAGACAACCAGAACTGTTTTACTTGAATATACAAACAAATGTATATTGCTCACATGCTAGCCCAACAAAAGAAGATTTTAAGAGGATTCATGCTTAGACACAGCACGACTGTCATCACCTAGCAAAACAAGATTATCCTCCTGAACACAACGATTACAAAAACAATGTAACTGGTGTGTAATACAAAAGCACTTCAATCATTAACAGGAAGATCTTTTATTTATTCTTGAATACCTACACTGAATTATGGAGGTATTTCTTCTGCCTCTTCAGCACACTTACCTGTATGCAGCACCATTAAGCTCTGGATGAACAACTCCAGGGTCCATGCTGGCCCAATGTGTAGCTGCAGTCAAGTGATCTTTGTTAACACAGTTTTTCAGACTGTCTGGAATACGACCTAAGATGAAGCGAGGAAGAGAAAATAAAAATGTATAAAAATTGTGTGCTTTATACTCTTAGTAGGTTAAAAATACTTATAAATATTTGCATATTTAAATCAATATATAAAATGACATTTGAGCACTGAGCTTGTTTCTGATCCTTGCTCTAGCCTTTTGCCTGGGACTTAGGTAATAATGGCTAAAACTCTCTGGTTAATTTTCATCTCCCTATCTCTCTTTATCTCTTGTGTACAGGGTCTCAGTAAAACCAAAACCAGTAAGATTCATTTTTCCAAGAAGCTGTAATTTAGATAAAGAGCATAGCTACTAATCAAAATCAGTAATGTAGCCTCCTGCTTTCTGTCCTCAACATCACCTTCTTCCTGTTCCTTCCACCTGTCACAGCAATTAAAAATACTTAATGAAGAATACTGAATTCTGAATGGAACTGTGCTATAAACCTGAATATAACCAACACTTATTCCCTGTCCTCCTGATCTTTCCCTTCCCTATCTAAATTGCTGTTCACTTTTATTTACTGCAATGTATTAATCCTCAGCCATGCCTTTCATTCCTACATAAAAAGAAAATAGACCAGAATTTCCTTTCTTCACTTCTTCAAAACTTTTCCTTAACCTCTGAGGTGCAACTGAAGTTTTAAGACTGGAAAATCTCGTCAACCTGATTCAGCACATATTGGACAAGCCTGTGACTGTCTTCTGCAGAGCTATCTCCAGCCCTGCAACAAATGACAGGAGCAGATCCAACACAGATTTTCTTCATAGCAATAGGAATATTTCCACCTATTTTAACAGGAGAAAGATCAACTGGAGCATGTGGTTTTTTTTCTAACATCTGTTCTAATGTGTTTTCACTGAAATTCAATCTTACAGTGTACTTGCACACAGAGGGGCAGAAAGAGATAATTTTGAGTCCACTCCTGCCACTGCTGGTAATGGTACTCCAGAAGCCCTTTCAAAAACTGACCAAACTCCATCATGAAAGAATTCAGCCTTCTGTCTCTGGCTTCCTGCTGGAAATTAGATTAAGGACTTCACTATCTTTCACTGCTCTATCCATCAGCAGGGCCACAATGGGGCTATAAAAAAGCCTTTTCACAAAACTGCTTCTTGTGCAATGGATACCATCAAATAGGTGTTACTCCATGACTTCAGTTGATGTCCCTGAACCTGTCATATCTCCTGTGCACAAGCTGAAAGGGCTTTTAGCTCAGGACTGAACAAGGTGAGGTACATGCCCTGTAATAGGTGAATTCCAACCATCTAGAAACCATCTTCAAAATGTAGCTAAAATATACATCTATCTAAACTTCTGCCAGAACTGTCCACAAATTTAATCAGAATATTTCCTCTTCTGACATTCATCTTTCTCAATCCCCTCTTCCTCTTTGCCCCCCCCATTCTTCATTTTTCTAAGGCAATGGCAATGTTCTACTAGTCTCCCCTCACAACCCAGTATTTATTTTTTTTTATTCTAAACTTCTAATGATCTTTTCAGTTGCCATGCTTACCCTCCTGTTATTTCCATTCCACTGGTCCTCTTTATTTCATACTTGGAATGCTTTCAAATTTAAAAATATATTTCAGGCTATTTAATCTCTGCTGATTATTTCTACTTTACACATCACAACATCACTGGCTTTTAAGCAACAGCAGAAACACTTAACATTTTTGTTGTCAGATGGTAGTCATAACCTTCATTCCCACACTTCACACCTTTTTCCAATTATTCTCCCTCTCTACACCCTCTCTTCTTTGTGCTCCCCTATGGTTTTCATACATCCAGCTTTATCCCACATTTCCTGCATCTTTCCTACATTTGTTTCACTGCAATTCAATGCCATTCTCACCTCCTTAACACTGGTCTCAGTTTGATCTTACTAGAAACCATATGCAAACATTGAAGTGCTGACAGCTTCGATACAAATCAATGATCCAGATCGCTGAGAGCACCATCACACGCTTGAAGAACTGTAAGTCTGCCTTCCCGGGTACATATGCTTGGGCTACTGCACAAATTTACCATAAAACTAGCTCTGGGTAGCTGACTCTTCTTTAGTTTTCAGACCATAGCCTATTAATTCTGATTTGCATATCAATCCTCCTCCAGGTAGGGCATCCCATACCTCCAGCAGGTATGGGATGCTGGTTTGTGCAATCTCTCCCAGAGCTATCTGGGAGCAGGCAACAGTTATTGAACACCCTAACAAACAAATGTACCACTGGAGTTCTGGAGTACAGCCACAAGGACCAATGCCAGCAAAGGGATGGATGGTCAGGCTCCTCAGGTCACCTCTAAAACACAGTGAAATTGTCCAGTAAAGGACAATTCAGATCAGGAGTTTAAGAGGTGCCTTTAATTAGCATCCAGAAGAGAATCTTCTTTCTGCACAGGCTATAAATGAAACTAAATTGCCAGGCCTCTCTAGGCACAAGCCAGAGGGAAGGCTACTGCCAGTGCTTTTTGTGTAACAGAGCAATGTGTTGGCACTGAACTACTCTCAAGGTGACACAGATGGCCCTGCATGTCTGCAGAGCATTCAGACAATATCGCCAAGGGGGACACAGCAAAGTCCAACTAAAGAGAAAACATTAGTGCTTAATGAATCATTTTCCAGTATGAAAATCCTTCCTTTTATTTTAGGCTACAAGGGATTCAAACCTATGCCAAATGGCTCAGTCCTCTCATTTTATTTATTAGCAGTGCATGTTCGAGACGTAGCTGTTTTCTCTTATGTGAGCAGTTTACAATTACATGGCAGTTATATAACAAAGACACGCTGCCCTTTAAAATGCCAGACTTCTTTAGCAAGGCTTTAAAGAGGGGAACATCTAAAATAGAATAACCTCACAACAAAATACTTCACACAGAGAAAACTTTATGTAGAGAACTGCCAATAACAAGTATAAGGGAGCATCTAGGAAAAGCTAAGAAAGATAGCAGCAATACCAGGAGGACTTGCAGTAAAACCCATCAAATGGGCAATAGTTATATGCAACAAAGAAAAAAGCAGATGATTTTTTGCACATAAATACACTTCCTTCACATGAAAAAAGTACTTCTTTTACAATGCCCGCCTTCCCTTTGTAATCACAAAGAACCTTCAAAATGACTTGTTCCAATTCTGAGAACAGACTCGGGGGGGCATTTGCTGCTTTCTGTGCTCCAAATATTAGAAACAAAACCCAAGGCTGCTTCTTTTCAGCATCTTTTAAGACTGAAGAAATGGGTTTCTTAAAAAGAACTACACAGTGAAGGAGCTAATAACAGTGTGAGTCAGTACCTGTGATCGCCCTTCGGATCTCTCGTGCTGCTTCCTCCCGCATCTCAATTGAGGCTTGTTCACTATACCAGGCTGCATGTGGGGTACAGATCAGGTTTGGTGCATCCTTCAAGGGGCCCTGACTAAAGCTAAATGGAAATTTAAAACAAGATCAAATGACAAAAAAATACTGGGGGGCAAGGGGAAAGCAAGGAAGGGAATCCAGGTGGTTTTGTACATACACAGATTCATTTATGCAACACGAAAGAATTACACTTTTATTCTTTACTGAGTTAGTTTATAATTCTGTCTGTAAATCTAATGCACTATTCAGGGTATAAATAAGCAACAACCACTTTTTATAGATTCAAAGGGTGGAACTTAAGTATAGCAGCAACATTAGCTTCTGTCCAATGCACTTATTGTAACTACAGCCACTGCCACTCCAGTTCTGGGGCAGAAATGCATAAAGGAAAGCCCAAATTAATTTAGGATGTCATTCCATTTGTCCAGTTCATCACAATTTTACTTTTACTGCATTAACCAACAAGCTCTTTCTGTCACTATGACATCTAATCATTTAAAGAAAAAAAATCTCACCATTATTTTCAAATCAGATGTGTGTCCATCAGCAGACTCAATGCTTTTGGATAATTCGGGGTTTTTTTTCTTTTATTTTTAACTATTTTTTCTTTTCTATTCCTTTATAGAAACTTCACAGAAAGAAGGAAATTTACTTTATGGATTGTTTTTCAGGGAGAGCAATGAATCTGTGTAAAAGTGTTATCACAGATACAAAGTAGAGAAACTGAAAACAATGGAAACTTGCTCCTCCTATTTATTTCCAGTTTTAATAATCTTGCAGTCAACTCTTAACAGGAGAGCACATATTTTAAGACAAAAGCATGCTTTCAGAATAGCTCATAATTCATAAAATAATAGATTTCATCTGTAGTTCTATAAACATCAAAATATCTGGCAGAACTCTTGCACAGAGTTGCATGCTGCGATCAGCTGGACATGCAGCACTGAAGCCAAAGGAAACTGTGGCTGTAATCCTGCAACTGAATCTCTGCACATGGCATCTCCCTGCAGTAAATGGGGCTTCCTAGAGGTGCAATGGGCTGCTTGTGCAGACCCCAAATAGGGACTGGGAAGAATGTATGTAGCTGCAAGTCCCCTGAGCTGCTACACTCTGGCTTTGTACAGCACTACTGCATTTAGGAGTAAATGAATCCAGGATATGCATAAATAAAATTAAGTATTTGTGATGTGGCATCATGCCTCAGTAGATAAAAAAATTCTGACTAAAAGGATATCATTCTATTTTTTCAAAGGTTCTATTTCTCCCTCAAGCTGGAATGAGAGATACTGTCCTCTCTCCAGTCTTTACAACCTGCCCTGAATCTGTTCTTCTTCAAAAACTTACGTGGATTGTTCCAGTTAAAAATAATATTTTTCCCTGCCCAGCCTGAAAAAGGCTTGTCACATGCAAGGACTAAGCTACAGCAGTCTGTTCTCAAGACTCAAGGACATAAGAAATAGGCTCATTTTGATTAGGAGTGCTGACATCTCAATGCCAATGCCACTTAGGGGAGTGGCACATTTCTGCCTGAAACACCAGACTTGTCAGTCATTCAAAAACTCAGGCTTGTGCTACCAACCCTGCTACCGACAGCAGAGTTACTACTCCCCTTATAAAGGGTGAAACAAAGCAAAACCTTCACTCTGACAGCCTTCCTGAACATTTTTTTTTTTTTGCAACCTCTTACACACTTATAGCTTTCCTGCAGAGGCAATCCGGACAAACATCTTTTCCTTTAGAAAGGTGCTATAAAGGAGTTACTTCTCACACCACATCTCAACTCTTTGCCTTTGAAAGGCTCTGTTCAAACATTAGTTGCCTCCAGAGCTGTATCAGTGGCAAAGGTGCACTCACCTCAAAGCCATGCCCAGGATTTGAACTCAGGTTCCTGCTATTTCTACTAAATACAGTTTTTTGGGTTTGTTTTTTTTTTTTTAAATAAGGAATTAAACATTGGAGGTCACATTCTTCACTTCTATCCACATACACAAGCTCCATCTACATTTGCATTAGTCCAGTGCTGCACAGATTCATGTTGCTTTGCTAAGGAGTATTTAGCTACCAAATGAGCAGAAAACTCAATTTACTTGTTGCTGTTGATTGTATCATGCACTAAGACTTAAAAATAAGAACGTGAACAAAATAAAAAGAAAAGAAAAGGAAAAGCACCTGAATGGTTCTGACTCATGTACATCTAAGGCTGCCCCTCGTATCCTTCCTTCCTTCAGGGCCTGTGCAAGTGCTTTTTCGTCTACTAACCCACCTCGAGCTGTGTTGACCAGGAAAGCCCCTTGTCTCATCTAGGGAAAGTTAAAAACAAGAATGATGAAATAAAAATAAATGAAATAAAATCGTTGTGGCATTATTTTTTACTCAAAAGAAGCATCCATTACATCAAAGGCTATTCAGCTGGTTTAAACTGTAACAGTTGTCTTCCCTTTTCATTGGAAAGTACCACCAAATGTGATGCTTCTAACATAAAATGCTATTTCACAGCACTTAATAACCTTTTGTTTCTTGTAAGTAGTGTCTTTTAATAGAAGCGTTGTTTCAGATATTGTGCAGTAACATGATCAAAAGATACAACTGTGCATATGAAAGTGACAGATCATTTTATGCCTTTTTATTTCACTGTGAAATTGCATGAGACAGAAACTACAGCACATTCTTAAACAAATTCATATTTTGTGGCTTTCAACTTCCACACAAATAAAAGCCTACATGAATTTTTCAGAAAAATCAATGCTTTTGGATTTTCAAACACTTTCCCCTTTAGCTGCCAAAACACAAGTAGATGTATGCATTATTTATTTTTGTTACTTCAGCTTCCTCCTCCCCTGTGAGACTTTTCAAATAAAGGTCTAAAGAATTCTTCTATTATTCAATTAAAAGGCATGAAAATGAATTTGGTTGAGAACGCTGTGTGCCCAGGAGAGAAGCTGTGCTGTGCATTGTGCAGATTAGCATTGTAGATGACGCTACAATCAGTGCGGGGAGAACTGCAAGAATTTACACCATAATATATCCACAACTTGAAAACAAAGTGGTGGTTTAAATAAGAGAAATGGTACTGAAATAAACATAAATTACAACATCCTGCTTCCAGCCACCCTGGTATTTCATCTTTGACAGATGTCTCCAACACCTCTGTGCATGAAAGAAAGCGCATGAAGAGCAGGAAGCATGGTGAGGATGAATAATGAAAATCTCATTTTGTACTGACTCCGTCTCTCGCCATAAAAATAAGCAAACCCCAACATTTTGACACCAACTCAACTTCATGAAACCTACGCATCAAACGAAACCTTAGGTAAAAGGATCCTTATGCTCAAATACTGAGCCAAAATGCCAAATTCATCGACAACAAGGACGTTTGAATCAGTCAGTTTTGCTTTTTGTTGTTTTTTGTTGTTTTTTTAATGAGCTCATAGGGAATATTAATATGCACAGTGTTTTATAAAGAAAAAACCCACCATATTTTACTAGCCAACTCTCTTGGTTTAACGTGGCCCTGCCTCTCTCCATTTGCAGACTCCTGGGCCTATAGGAGAACTATCCATTGGTCTATACAGCAAAACCAAACTCCATTTACAGGAGCAGAACTAAAGGATGCTTCTCTCAGCTTTATGTAATTAACCTGGGAATCAAAACAGCAAAGAAACTAGGGCAGGATCTTAAGCTGGTCTGGTAACAAGAAGAGATTCCTTATGGGAACAATCACTGCATCTCCAGTTCTTGGGTCAGTTGCAGGAACTCTACCAAAATCAGCACAGGTAGGCTCAGCCAAGAGCCACTCACAGCTGTGCAGACACACCATGAAGGCCCGTGGAAGCTCATCTCTTCCCATCTCTGTGCAAACTGGTAATTTGAGTTTAAGTATAGCTTGCTGTATTTACAGGCCCTCTAAAGGATGTGAAAATTTTACTTAAAGTCAACCCTGTTAAAATCTTCTGTCCAATCTGTCAAACAACCTTGCTTGAGATTTCATTTTAGGACTATTTACAAAACTCCAGAACTAGCACTAAGACATGTTCAAATCAAACAGAACATGTCTGAATAAATGCACTCTAGAGAGAATGAATTATGTGACTCATGATAAACTGCCAGGGTGGATGCAGCTGGAGATGATCCTTAACAATGGGTGGAAGCTTGAAAGAGCTTCACAGCTGGAACTGCTGACGTCTGTTAAATTCACCTACACGAAACCTGCAGAGCTGCTTTGTAAAAGCATTATGTTTAAACTGCAGTTTTTTCTCAAAAATCTGTATAACTAAAAATGACCTCAATCCCCTAAGAGCACCTGAATACCCCAAGTTCATTGAAGCACTACTCTGGGACTACAAGGATAAGCAGGATGGCTATACGGAATAACGATTAATTCACTAGAAAAGTTACTTAAGAGAAGACAGACACCAAATTTTCAAAGACATTTTATGTCATTTCAGACTCAACACAATTCAGGGTGAGACTTGACTGAAATGAGATTCACCATACTTCTCTGTACTTTTTTAAAAAACTGGTTACATGAGCATGCAATCTTGGACAAAATTGTATGTAATGCTCTCGAGAAATTCTAGGCCAATTCCAGCATCTGTCAGCCTAAATCAGAATATGCTCTACACAAACTAAGCAGTCAGAGGGGTTCCAATTTCATGGGTTTCACATCCACTTTGCTATCCAGACTGCTGCACCCAAACTCCTACCAAAAGCAAGAACTATCATCTAACACTTGAAATTAATCCTTGCTTTGATCATGGAGGATAACAAATAGGAATATAAATACTTACAAGATACTTTCCAGTGCAGAGTTCATTACAGGCATTTAATCTCAGATGGTATTACTCAGTTTTAACATGTTTTTCTTTGTTTGTTTCTCTGATTAATGCACTGTGCCTTCTTCAGAGCTCAACTCGTTTCTCTGCCTCCACTGAAAAACCTCCTGTGGTAAACTGGCCCCTGTTTCACAACTGCTGTATAATAAAGTGGCCAACGCCCAGTGGTCCCACAGAATTCAGTGTAATGCTTTTTGGGTCTAGATGTCTGCTTGAAAAGACATCTCAGCATGTAATAACCACTGAATGTACCCAGCCATACAGCAAAAGACAATATTCAAGGCAGGGCGACAGAGCTCTGATCTCTTAGGTTTCATTTTAAGATACTTAATTTTTTAGAGTTTTAAATCCCAAACGCTGATTTTATGTTGTGATGGATTTGCAGAACCCCTGAACTCTCAAATCAAGAAGTGAGTTGCATTGTCAGTTTTCTGCCATGATCCCACATGACTGTGGAATATGTTCAGTAAGTTCTTCAGCACTAAAGTTCAAGAGTAGTAGGAACAAACTACTTCTCAGAAAACGAGCAATGATTTTACTGCAAAAGAGTGCTACTGTCATTGTTACCAACATATAAACCAAATATATGTTCATTAGATAATATATACATATATATATATATATATGTATATAAGAACAGCCAAATCAACTATTCTATCTTAGGGTTTCTTTCCTGTACATTGCTTCCATTCTTATGTCTCAGTGTTTTACTTCTGGTTGTTACCTACACTAAAGCTGGAGTTAAATTTTTTCATTAAGTGTCTGGCTTCTATTATCAAATTTGTCAATAATGGAGCAGTTACTACACCCATATTTTAAAATTATTTTATTATTTTCATATTACCTACAACTTTAGGGAAAAGTTAGTACTAATTCCAAGAAACATTATTTTTCCCAATAATGCCATGCTGTAAATGAGCTTCATCCTTCAGGTGCTCTGCGAGCATGGGGACTGAGCACAGGGGGGAGCCATTTAGTCATAATCTTTAAATTGCATCGAAAGAACCCAAACTGAGGGACAACAGTGAAAGGCAGAACTGCTACCTGAAAATACACACGAAAAGGAAGAAGCTACTACAAGACACAGAAATAGTGCTTTTACATCAATGCCACTTCATTAAATCTGAGCGATATTAAGAAGAATCATAAATGCAATGTTACTGAGCCACAAAGACAGTAAAGCAACAGTATATAAGCAACCAGTTAGCTCCTAATCAATTATAGACCGGTTTGATCTTAGAGCAGCAAAAGAGAAAGATTTCTAACAATGAGAATCTGCCGATTTACAAAAATAAATACAATACAGAGTTGGCAACTGCTGGTCAGCACTGGTGGAGAGGGCACCCACAGAGATTATTACCTGCTTTATGGTGAAGTCATTAATAAGATGATGATTGTGTTCATTCAAGTTGCAGTGCAGGGTAACACAGTCACTGTGGAACAGCAGATCCTGCAAAGTGCTCACCCGCTGCAGTCCCAGAGCACGCTCCATGCCATCCGAGAGGTACGGGTCATAGAAAATGACACTGAAGCCAAAGGCTTTGGCACGTAGTGCTACTGCTTGCCCAACACGCCCTAGAACAAGATAAACACGCCATGAGAGCAGATGTGAAGCAGCTGCTGTAAGGTGGCCTCAGCCTTCCCAATGCCAATGCTTGCATGAAACTGCAACGCTTTGTACAGCAACTGCAAGGGCAGAAAACAGAGGCACCTCCCATCCCACTTGGAATTATCACTGGGATCAGAAATGGTACACCTGGACCGTTTCATACTGCCTTGAAACAAAGCAGGTTTGCACCTTTTGTCACCAGGTATGTGAAATGCCAGAAGATGTCACATAATCTGCAATAATCTGTGTAACGCAAGGCTTGCCTGTTGGGCCTGTTTATGGCAAAACACCACATCCTGCCAAGGGCTTATCCTTACCCGTGTCAAACCAGCTGGCTTGCATAAAAAGCTATAAAATTAATCCTCAAAAATGGATGCAATGACAGGTAATTTGTTTCATCTTAAGTGCAACCATTCTCAATACATGGAATCTCCTTTCTGGTATTTTCTTTCATTTTGAATAACATCCTTCCAGCATTAAAATGCCTACAAGAATCCTGTCACCTAAGGCTTTAAAGTAAGCTTTATTCAGCTACCTGATCTATTAATAAACACAGTACATATGGCACCTAATTAAGAAGAGAACAGTCCCACTTGGAATTCACACTGAACTTTTCTTTTTTTGTTCCACTTTCCTTACTTTAATATTTCAGAGCTGTGCCCAAAAGTGCTGTAGGGGCATGACTCCATACCACATGGATCAGGAGGCGTGTACTTCCCTTTGACACACTACCAGTAAAACACAGAGGAAAAAACCCCTGAGAACATCTAATGAGCTACAAGCGTTTTGAAGAGTGAGAACTAACACACTTTTCAAGTTAGAAGTTTACAGATCAGATATTCACATTAGAGTACTACAAATGTTGGATAAAGATGTCTCAAAAGCATCGCTTCACACACCGTAATAACAATGCCTAATTTAAAAAAAATAAAAAAAGCCAACAAGTTTTCCTTTGTAATGTCGAAGTTTGTTCAAAAAAGCATCAAATCAACCCAGGGAAATCCCATTTCTTTCCAATTGCGCTTGAAGGGATTTCCCTCTGCTTTTCAGTTTCTTTTTGAATAAAATTCAGAAGCCGCAGGAAGAAAGGCTTTTGCTGATCACTTAATGTGAACACAGCAATTCTGCAGTGCTTAGTGACAGATGTGCTTGGAATATTAAACAGTATATCAATCTGACAGGGGCTGTCTGCTTTTCTTTGGGGACACCAGGTTAGAATACTCCTCAAAAATCTTCATTTCAACACTTGCATGCATGTTATTTGCTTTCCAAGCTGTTTTTATAAATTTGAATTAGAAAATTTTCAACACAAACACTGTATTGTTTCCAAATTTTGGCATGTTCACAGCTCAAGGAATCAGTCACACAACTGTAAACACTTTTTTTTTTTTTAACAAAGCATATAACTGTTACTCCAGCTCCATTCATTTTCACATGCAACACTCTGTCATCTGTTCTTTTTTTTTACACTCTGTACAACACTAATACCTGAGGGGATCCACAACAGCAAAATCTCTTACAGCAGTCTCTCCAGTTAAAGCTACACTCTTCATTCACCCCACCCAGGCTAATAAACCAACACCTTCCTCAATGGACACGAAAGTTTCCTTCAGAAACACCTGGAAACCACATCTCTATTTCTAACCAGAATTATCCTATTACAAATATTTTATGGGATAAAACTCTTCTACAACTGACAATTCGTATTTAGTCTTAGTCATTAACCCAGTACACAGCTGGACACAAGGACTGTACCAATTTCTTTTTAAATTACCATCTAACATAAAGAGCAACCACAAAATTCTGACCTTTTTTTCCTTTCCTGAAAAGCTTCTATTATGTAAGACTCTCCAGCACGAGGGGTGGTTCTAAAGCTACCTCAACACACTGAAGAAAATACTGCACACAAAGTCTCCCACCTTTGGACAACTCTATGTTAAGAGCGTGTCAAATTGTTATATGAATATTCATGGCTGCTCCCAGGACAAAAATCTTAAGCTCAAAACCTTAGACTAATTTCTCTGTCAGTACTATGAGAAGAATGCAGAAAATCAGCATTGCATACAATTACAAAAAGCAGACAGCAACACAACCATATTTTCAAAGAAATCTAAGTTCCAGCAAGGTCCATTCATCTGTTCAGAAGAGAGACCCAAGTGTCCTGCTAGAGCCTCATCCATTCACTCCCCTGCACGTCTCCCAACTCCCCCCAACCCAAGTGTCCCAATTTCTAGTTGTGTCTGACCTTGACCCTGCCAGTGACCCGACTGGAGTGTGACAGTACAGCAGCTGCAGGTCAAGGACCCTGCTCAGACCTTGGGCAATGCACACTCATCCTATGCTGGTATTACAAAGTTTTATAAAATGACCATGATATCATGGAAATTATGATTATGAACACCCCGAAGACTTCCATGCAAGAAAAAGTGCTTTCACTTAGCAGCTCTTCCCTGCCTGTGAAATAGCAGTGGAGAATATAGCTAATTTTTCCTCCTTCTTGGAGAACTCTGAAATGTGGAGAGTGCTGTTTTGTTACATTTTCTGCTGAGCACATTAAGAGAGCCAGTACGACTGCTAAGAGTAGATCATTTATTGCAGTAATACCACCCAACTCTTAAGCCTCATTGTCTTGTAACACAGCTTAGTAATTTGGCCAAACATCTAAGTAGGGCAGTGGGACTGTTGAGAGAACAGAGCAGGTGAGTAAAGACAAACTGAGTGATGACATTCACTGTGATGTGGAGACAAACTTACTTAGAAGAATTTCACCTTTCTTGGGTGAGGAAATGCACTAGTCATTAGTCATCAGCATTTCTCACTGAGAAGGAAGGGAAAGGGAGTGTGATTTCACTGCTGTAAAATTATCATTAGAGCAGAACCAAGGCCAGATGTCTATTCATCCAAGTGCTGCTGCTCATAAATATTCCTCCTTAAAAAAACCCACAACCCCCTACATTTCTAAATATAAGGTGAAAAGGTAGTTTTTCTGTTTTTTTAAAAAATGTGGGGGGTTTATTATCCACACTGGTGAATATTATATTATGGGCTTATTATCCATCACTTAAAATATAGGACACTGGATAGTAATAAAGATTAAAATTGATAAAGAGAGCTGTTAAATGATGCAATATTATTATTTATGCAAGGCTCAAAGAATCAGATACTTCACAAAGACAGAAAGAGGCACGGGCTGTGCCCTAAGGAGCTCAGGGGCTAACCAAACAACACAACAATGAGGGATGGGATCCAACAAGCACATGAAGGAGGCATTATGCTGTTGGGTCTCTGCTTATCTTCAAGCTCAATACAAGCAGAGGATGAGAGATGGGGTTAACTTTAAAGGAGGAACACAGAGTAATAGGATTAAGCAGGACAGACCAAATGTCAAAGCAGGAATATGCATGAGAGGAGGGAAAGAGAGTGGGTGATGGAAAGAAGGCAAGTGAGTCACGAAACTTGGCTAGATCAGTGGATAAGGAAGCGAGTAGCTGAAACTTTGGAGACACAGTCATTCCCTAGCACAGAGATAGGCAAGAGCTAGGGTGTTTCTCTTTGGCAAAGAGAAAAACCCAGGAGCAGATGTTAAGAAGGTCTGCAGTTAGCTGTTGCAGCAGCAGTGATAAATTTCAGCAACCCACTGCTGAAGAGACCACAAGTTTTAAGACAAAAATAGAGAAACATAGTTGTGGTTGACAGGAGATGATCTCAGACACACGTTAATGACAAAGGACAGAAACTGAGACAGGGCTACACAGAAACAGAGGAAAGGGCCTGGCAACAGATGATGAGAACTGTTTATTTTGTGTGTAATGCATTCACTTCATAGCATCTGAGTGGATAATCACTTCTGACACTGACACATCTAAATAACAAACTGAGGCAAAACTCCAGATGTGGGGAGAGGCTACTAGTGAAGAAACACAGCCTAAGAACAACACTCTTTGGCAGTAAATACATGGTTGAGTCTGAAACTCAAGATAGGCAACTTCTTGCAGTGATCTGTACTAGAAAAGGGTGCACATAACAGCCTAAGTGCCCGAAGTGCCCACACAGAAATTTTGGTAAATCTTCTAGTCTACATTTTTACTCTTCATTAACACATAAATTCATAGGACTTTGTTAGAACAGGTCAGAATCAAAGTATTCTTCCTATTCACATGCATGCAAAAGAAGGAAGAGTGGAAGTTTTCAAAAGTGACTTTACAATTTAGTATTCTTTGAAATTGTGGATATTGTATGGTAGAAAATACACAGAAATAACAAGAGGCTAGAGATAATGACTGGTCAATAACTGCAACAGATGTGTGCCCTTAAAAATCAGATTTTACTAGCCTTTTTAGTGTAACATACACACAAAAGGCTTTTTAAAACTAAAATCAAAACCTATCATTTTGTACAGCTTTGTACACATACTGGCAATCTGATTACCCATTTGTTCCTCTTACTTTTCAGTCATTGAGAACAAAACCAGTGAAACTCACTTAAGAAAGCCAAAGATTAAAGACCTTTTCTTTCTAATCTCAAATCTGAATTTGTTCAATAAAAACACCACAGCGAATGACAACAGATATCTCCAGCAAATGTGCCCACTGTGAGCCAAACCTTAAGTTTCAAAAACCAGGTATGCATTTTCATTTTGGAAACACTGCAGGCAACTGTCTATTATTTATGTACAGATGCTGTGACTGTGAGCACAATAATCATTGTGTGTGTAAATGAAATGCATAATTACATTAGTATACATCTGAGAAAGCAGCTTCATGACTAACTTCTTGAAAGTTGTATTTTAAAGGCAATTCTTTGATTGTGAAGCTGGTTCTGGTGTACTGCATGCTCATTTAAATGAGTACTATGTAAGACCAGGCTATTTTTAGCTTCCAAAAGTAATAGAGTTCGTGGCTTGAGTTATTTGACAGCAATGTGTAACTGGAGCAGTCATTTAAATATGATGCTTTGTTGTCAAAATCATATTATTAATTCCTGCGGATGAATAGCACAGCAATTACATCCAGTCTATCAGATCTGTGTAAGACAAGCACATGACTGAATAATTTTTATATAGAAACTGACTTGCTTGTCTTTCTTATCTAGTTCTGTAATAGACAGTAATTAATTCATCTCAAGCAAGCCAGTCCATCTGCTGGATGCTGAAAAACATTTAGGGTTACTCAGAGAGGTAAGTAGGCGATTTTATTAGGTCTGGAAACATTTCAAACTTTCTTGCATATATTCTTCCTCTCATAGGAGCTGAAATACAATTTCAGATCCAGCTCAATCAAACGCACACAGTAACTGCTCTGCAGGATGTTACTGAAGCAAAGACTTCCTAGCTATGTAAAAAACTGTAAAAGGAAGAAAGTCCAAACAAAACCAGATATGAAAATGGGTAAGGGATAAAACATACACATGTAACTGGGCTGATGTAGCAGGATCCTTGTTCTGGAAAAGGGAAGTGATGATGTCTCCTCTTACAAGCAGTGTGCCTGACAGCAGGCAGTAAGGCAACAGAAAGACATACAGAACCTCAAAAGAATTGAGAGAATATCAGCAATAAAGTTTTCTGAGGAAAACGGTTATGTCTAAAGGGAAAACATTTGAGCTACATAATCATCAGGAATGAATGGCTGACATGGAGTCAACAAATGTTCCATTTTTATAGCTCAAACCTTCACTTTTATTTTAAGCAACAGACAGCAGAGAACATGAAAGCATGCACGAACACAACGTACCTAATCCAATAATGCCCAAGGTCTCCCCTCTGATCCGGGCAGCTCCAGAGGCCACTTCCCGGATCTGTTCAACGCTCTGTACCCTTGTGCCTTCCCGCAGGGCCTGGTGCAGCCAGGTGGTTCTCCTGTACAGGTTCAGGATGTGGCACATGGTGGAATCTGCTGTTTCTTCTACGGAGGCGGCTGGCACGTTACACACGGCGATCCCTGCAAGCAGCGGGGGAGAGGATGCCAGTTGCCAAACGATGCTTGCTTTTTCCCATTTAACAGCAATACAGGAACACAGTGTGTAAAACTACAGGTATTTCAACGTGTCTTGCACAAGTAAGTTTCTCACCGTAATGGCAGGCAGAATGCCTGACATAATAGTTGACAACTATATGCCAACTTAGCTCTCTGATTTTTTTATTACTAATTATTGTGCTTTTATTTATTGCAAACTAAGGCAGATAGTAAACAGGCCACTGAAATCACAGAAGGAAAGCACTGAAGACGTCTGATAGGTTAGAACATGAGTCTTGGTAAGCATTTTACATTTCCACTGAGCTTGGTGTTTTGACTAGCCAAGAGAAATGTGCCTTGCTCACAACAGTGTGGTCAATGATCACAGTTTAGGTTTAATTGTGTGAGTTAGCTTTCCACTACTGGGCAAATACCCTCCCAAAACTATCTATGCAAGTTACAAAAAGGATAAAATAATTTAGAGTGACAGCAGCTCTTCACAGGATGACTGCTAGTAATTCCACACCATATATAGGTAATCATGATACAGGGAAGGACAATCTGTTAGACGTTGCACAGGGGTTTTTAGAATTACAACAAACATCCCAGGCCTTTCCAACCCCCTTATTAAAGGGAACCCATCTTATCGTCAAAAGGAAAATGCATCTGCTTCTGCATGGCATGCAAAGGTAATGCCATGTAAGTCCATGTTCCTAACAGCTGAAAAGTTAACAGTTGAAACCAGCATAACATCAAGCAGCTTGAAGTGTTACAGACTTTCCACAGAAAACTGTAGAAGGTGGATTATTGAGTCAAGACTCAAAATAAGCCTGTTTTACTTCAAAAAACAGATGAAGCAACAAGTGACTGTAACTGCATTAAAGTTACCCCATTCTGCTTTTTACCTTCCAGTACTCAATACACAGCAGTTAAGCAAAATAAAAAGCCAAAAAACTTTGTGTCCTTTTCAACTTGTCTCTCTCCAATCTTCTCATGTACTGCATGTTCTCTCTCTAATCACCAGTTCCCACAAATGTTTGTGTCTCAGATCTGCTGACTGAGACAACAGTACAGTATAATATCATGGTGGAGAAGAAAAAAAAAAAAGTTTTGTATCCTAAAAACAGCCGAAAAATGTTTTCACTGTGTGGGTTTTTACATAACTAAATATACAGCAAGTCCTCAGCTAATGCCAGAGTATCTTAGGAAGCAAAGAAAAAGAATAAATATTCTCTTCAAAAACAGCATCAACAGTAATATGACAAATAGTAAGCTCATACTATATTTATCTATGTTTTACATTCAAATGCCTTTACTCTGCTGCCCAGTACTTTTTTACAGCTTTGTCTACATCAATAAAAACCAGCACAAGGAACCTACAGAACTATTTTTCTTTCCTCTGCTGTAAAGATAAGCCTGTCTGCTGAGTCACTGCCCTCAAAGACTTACAAGAAGATATACCAGCATCATTTGCTGGAATATTAATCTTGGTATCCTGCTAGCATCAATGGTAGCAGGAAATTCACCATTTTTAAAACTGGGGAAAAAAGCTCGACTGGGAGGGAGAGGTGAAAGACTGAAAAATAACATCCCTCTTATTACCTCACATTAAACACCTGCATTTGTTTATACAAAAAAGTCTTTTTCATAGAGCTACAATGTGGGTTGTAGATGGCAACGTAAATTTAATAAATGTGTCTCCTAATAGCTGCCATCAACAAAATTATGCTTTAAAAGGAGCTTAAAGAATTACATTATGTATTTGGGAAGAGGAATAATATACCTCCTTCCCTAATAGGTTTCCTTAGGAAACTGAGGGAACGAAAGTCAGATAATTTCTCTCCTGAATGGCAGGAATTTATTTTTCCCTATTCTTCTTCAACTTTAAAAGCAGCTCATTTTTGAAAGGCAGAGACATAGTGAACCACAAAAAGCAGCAAGAGAGAGGCAAGGAAATGAAGAGACATTTCACATGGGAAAAGACAGCACACATTTATCTTACATCCACTGATCAATGTTCCCTTCCCTTTTCCCACTGCTTTCAGTAATTTTGTGCATAGGCTCAATGCTGAAAAATGCAGGAGTCAACAGGCAATACCTGGGCTCCCACTTCACTTGCATCCAGCTACACCCACAACTTCTATGAATTTCCTAATCAACTACTAATAAAGTGGAGAGTAAGCATGTTTTATCCAATAAACACTTTTATAAACTCCAGTATTTTAATGCTTTGTAAGATTAAAAGTGCTAATATAAAATAATGCTCAATAGGAAAAGCTGATAACAACCCCATGCGCCAGCTCTATGAAAAATAACTCGAGAAGTTCCTACAGAAGTTCAGGAATGAATTGGTCTAAATCTGGTCTAAATCTACATTTCCAAAGCAAATCAAAGCCTTTTATAAAGAGCAGATCACTCTCACATTACCTCAAGATTTGTATTACTTACATTAGCTCAACATACGGAAGGCTGTTTGTCTCAGTAGTATTTCATTCCAGCCATTCCACCCAAACTTAATATTAAAATCAGAGATTTTACTGTAATTTTTCCACCACTTACTGGCTTTTGACAATGCATAATAATACTTTTTTCAAATTAAGGGATACACAAACAGGCTGGACCCTAGCTTTATAACTCAGTCTAATCACAAGACACGAACTGAATGATGATGAATGGGGCCATTTAGCATTTCATATGAACAAAAATTTCCCAAATCTGCTGTGTACTCTACCTTGAAGAATTATGTGGCTGCATTTAGGTTATAAACTTGGGTTACAATCCAGCACAGAGACCTGCAGAAGAGACAGCCAGCAAACCTTCAAAGATATTCCTCTTATCAGGGATTCTCCCCACAAACTGGGCTCCTGAGTGGTCTGAGCCTTTGAGCTTCACCTGCATTTTAGCTTTTCATCTAGGACTTTACCCCAGGCCAATCTCTCCACACACACAGGTTTTCTGAGGCTCACAACACGTGTCTGACTGTGGTACCAGTTAAAGCAGGCAAAACACAGCCTTGCACACTTTCAGCCCTGACCTGCTCTTTACAGAACTCAGCAAGGAGTGGTCAAGGCTCTGCCACCATTACAACAGGTGAGTATTTTTTATTACCACCTGATAAACTGACCACACTACAGCTCCTCACTACATCAGTGGCACTATTGCTAGGACTAAGCACTGCCACACTGAAACAAATGTTTCTGAGAAATTTCTAGAGCATAATGGGAAACATACTTTGCCTCCTCAACCTGGGAAAAGAAATAAAATCTTTACTCCAAGTGGCAGGTTGACCTTTAGATTACAGCTACGACATAGTTTAACCTAAAGTAAGAAAAGTACAGATCAGATTGTTGCTTTTTTTACAGTCAAACATCAAGCACCATCTCTTCATAATTCCAGTAGCTGAATTTATTCTGAAAAAGCAACAGCTGATTCTCCTATAAAAATCAGTATTTCTATTTTATGGAGTGGTTTAGCACTAAGTCTCATGCATCATAAATAAGTCTCAGACAGTTGATAATAATCTCATTTTTTATTCAAACAGAAGTAGTATGCCACAGTGATGGAATTATATTTTGTAATTGGATTACAGCAGTAGTAGTTAAACTATACCATTGGGGTAAAAGAGATGAAACATTATGGCCTTAGTCCTTGAGTTTATGTTGAGCAGGCATATTGTCATCCTGCCACCAAGCTGTTAATATTACCACTTAATTAACTAATGCTAGTATCTCCACAATGAGTTTTATAATCTGATGGGGAAATTATACAGCTTACATATGATGCCAGTATAAAATACACAGAAAACATTAATACAAAGACATCGATGCTATCAGATTTCTGGAGGCAGGTATAAGATGCAAAATAAAGTCTGTAATAGCCATACCTAAATCTCCAGCAGATTTGATGTCAATATTATCAAAACCGCTGCCAATTCGGACAATTATTCGAAGTGCTTTAAATTTCTCCAGGTCTTCTCGAGTTAAAGTTATAGTGTGATACATCAGTGCACCCACTGCTTCATTTAGTACCTATAAATAAAGGGAAAAAAAAAACTTATTTTATTTTTGTCTTTCACAGATTTTCAGCTTAACCTCATACACATATTTTCAAGTATAAATGACAGTAAAAGCATGAAATACAGATTCAGGAGTTTTTTTTTTAAGGGTTAGTTCTCCCAAATATCTCCCAGCCTCTTGGAAAGTCTTTCATCTGAAATCTCCATTCCATCATGATGGGATTAGCTTCAAGAGAACTAAGTGATCTGTACTTGTGTTCTTAATAAGAGGGAAAACTGTCCTCACTGCCCAGCAAATGCTCTGCAATACTGACCACAAGTACAAGTGCCACTGGACTGCATTTGCACACACAGAAGTAGCACAACCTGGAAACAAGCACTCCCCACAAAAGGGAGTATTTCATGCTTTGGCAGCTGCCATTCAGCTTTGAATGGAGTTACAGAGCAGTATCTCTCCACAAACACTGGGTACAGGCACTCACTGCCCTATTAAACCACCTGATACCTGAACAGAAAACATTCAGTGACCCCAAACCCCTCTGACAACAGACACTGGAATCGCTCAATTCACATACAGGAACAAAAGTGTTTGCCCCTCAGTTTACACTGCAAAGAAGCTCTCACTGATGGAAAATTGGATGTCACATAAATTGGTATTAACTGAGATGCCAAACTTGACATTATCCACGAAAATCCAAAGCCTCTGAGAAATAAAAAAATCGCACGAAAGCAAAATTGCTGCAGAAAAAAACCAAACTTGTGAGAGCATCAAAAAGGCAAAATTAAAAGATAGTCAGAAGCCCCTGACAAGTTAAATGATGTTAGAGTGCATCCAACCTACTTAAGAGTACTTAAGATGAAGGGGTGTGGAGTAGGGAGAGGGAGAAGGGAGCCAGACATGCCCAGAGTTTTGAATTCTGCTACCCAACAGTGACACTGCACCCCACACAGCTGATATAAATTTATTTTTCAAATAGCAGAGAGCATTTTTCCTCTTTATCTGCAAATTGCACAATTTTACTTCTTCAAAACACTTCCCGGTGCTTGTGCCTTCAGTGCACTAGCTAATATCCTAATGGTTCTACAAGACACAAAATCACAAATCATTTCAGTAGCTAAGCCAGCTGTAATGACTTCAAGAGATTCCTATGACACACTTCACATAAAAGTTCTGCAGAGGCTCTAAATTTCTTATTCAACAGACTTCTGGGTCTGGTACATGTACAGATTCTGTCAGCTGAATAATTTCTGCTCACGTGAGCATTTCCTGGTGTACTGCAAGGTCAGTAAAAATAATCAACATACATAATTTTTAAAAACTATTGCAGCAAAGCAGAGTCTCGCACACAGAGGATTATAATTGCTGTAATCCAGTATCTGCAGTAGTGTTTAAAAATACATAAAGAAAAAATTTTAAAGAAAATAAAATCAAACTCCATAAAAATGAAAAAGCACTTATTACTGAATACTGCACAAAATTATTTATGCCATTTCGACATGTGTTTCTGGACTGAGAACTTCAGTTCTAATGCAGATAAAGACCAGATTTCTTTGAGCAGAATTTGCATTTACGAGTAAGGACTGCAAAAAAAATTAGAAATTACACATCCTTCAAGAATGCTGCTACAACATAATTCAAAGACCAGCTGTAGGCTCTGATCTTATAAAATTATTACACACACACAAAACTCCTTTATTTTAATGGTACAAACAATTCCTTTGGAGATTACATCCAGCAGCCCCCAGTCAGAAAGACTGCACTCAGCAGAATGTGTTACCTTGAGTTGTAACACAGGGTTAGTAAAAGCTCAACACAGTTTATTGGGTTTGCTTCTCTGGTGACATTACAGCTGGCATGGACCAAGCCTGATGTACCCTACACAAGAAACAGTCCCTCTTAGGATCAGAGAGCCCATCTAAAATGCCCTTAGGTTATTTCTGCTCTCACTAGAGGCCGAAAAAAAATTGTTCAAGGATCTCCCAACCTCAGTGATGTGGAAATTTCTTCAAATTCAGCTGCAACACTTGTTGCTTCAAGCCTCAAGGTCAAGTCATGATACCCTGGTTGTCTCCAATAAGCCATGTCCCCTATTCTGTGCTGTATCATTTATTTTACCCTGCCCCTCCCAAGGTTGCTCTGGATGCCTGCACAGTAGGAGAAAACATCATCTGTGCTGCTGTCAGATGAGCAAAAATTGAAGCTTAGAAGTTCCAAGGACCCTCCTTTAAGGCTCTGTGACAGCCAGAGCCTCCTATCCCAGAATGGAAAAGGCCAGTGGTGGGTGAATTTTGAGGGTGCAGAGCTGCCACTGCTTTAAGGACTGCATCCAGTAGGGGTGAAAGCACAGCTGAACTGGCTCAGACATTTGTGTTTTAATATCACTGTGATTCACTTTGGGAAGCAGATTTTCATTTCATAATCATGCATATTTTATTAAATCAGCCAGTCAAGACTGGCATTTGGACTCTAAGAGCACTGGTGTGGACCCATTACAACACATATTTTGGGCCCATCTAGGTTATGGCTTGGCACTAAGAAGAGACAGAGAAGTACTGGAAAGCTGTGAATGTGTTCAATAAAAGGAAAAATATTTCCTAGCTATAGCTTAATGCTGACACTAGCCATTTCCACAGGCAGTTATTTACCCATCACATGGGATATGGAACAAGCAAATGCAAGTGACAAATCTTTTAGAATTTCTTTTTCAGTGATTGAGGCTCTCCTACGATTATGGGCTAGTTAGCAAGGAAATCCATTGCTAAAAATGTAATACCCTGCAAATGTGTTTTATCACATTAATTTGATAATTTAATTATGTTACTGCTTTTTTTTTTGCTACTGGACATGTGACCAAAACATGCCAAAAAAGCAGAAAATAACAGCAGAAAATCTGAAGTTAGAAACATTCAGCGTTGGTGAATGTTAATAATGCCGCAGATTAAAAAAAACAGTGAAAATTTCTGTATTTTGGAATTATTAGCATAAATCATATTTCTCAGTCATTACGTATGTTAAATACACACAAGGAAGTCTGACAAGTTTTTCAATGAGTTAAATCAAAACTTGACCTAAATCTGAATATAACACATGAAACTGACATCCAGCATAAATATCAACAATTCCAGAAACTGAAGCCATCTTTAGAAAGAAACAACTGTGCACACAGCTAATTCACTGTTGATTTAACAGAAGAAATGCATTGAGAAAATCAGGGAGAATGTGATTTTTCTCCACCGTTTTCCATAATGAACTAGATGGGATTTTTAACAAATTCAAGAACAGCTTTTTTACAAGGAAATCAAACCTGTGAGCGAGATAGAAGGCAAGGCAGAAAATCCAGACTTGCCTGAGTAAGTGGCAGTCAGACCATGCTCTTGGATGATTTCTTTCGAGGAAAGTCAATGGAAAAACCTGTCAGAAACTGAGCAGGGTCAGCTGTGTTCCTCCAACAGCCATTCCTGCTTTCATCACACTGCAACCACCCCTGCTCTCTGGGAAGAAGGATCCGAGACAAAAGCTGAAACATGGGACATGAGTTGGCTTCCTTCTGTTACCAAATGATTATGTAGCTCACCTGCCTGATTTCTATGCCTTCAGACTTCCTTCCAGGTGAAACCAGAGCTCACTGTTGAAAGTCTTTTTCATTCCCTATTCCATGAGCTGACAGCTTTTCCCATCACAACAGCTTGGACAGATCTTTCTGCTGTTCTTCAACCTCAAAATGACTACTCTGCTTTCACAACATGCCAGGTCACCAAGGCTCTTAGGGAACACATGACACAGTAGTAGGGGACATTTCTGTGTCCAAGAATTTAACAGATCCTGAGTACTGATTACCCAAGGTTGAAATCCTTCTCAAAGTTTTCCCATCTGTATTTCCCCCCTTCTTTCACCACCATAACATTTCAGCCACTATGCCAAACATCATACACTGTGACACACACATCTCATTATTTGGGGAAGACCTCTGAGCATCTTGCTTACTTTTACAAAAACACAACATGCTAAGAAGCAAACAGCAAGGCCTCCTCTTCTTGGAGCATCTCAAGATACTTCTGCATTTGACTATGACAGGCTGATCCCAAACACCCATGGATCAAATCCAAAGCACAGAAACATAACATAGTACATTAAATGCCAAACTACTTCAATGTAGAGACAAAAATCATTTATAAATTACAAATTGAATATAACAAGGTATCCATCTTAAAAACAAAAATCATCACTAGAAAGTGCTGCATTTATTCTGGTTCTAGAAACTACAAAGTGTTGCATTTCTTGGACTTGAAGTTTGATGTGTCATCTCTAAAAAAAAAAAAAAAAGTTCCAGTGTTACCAACAGACTTGAGATATTTTGCACATTTGGGTGGAACAAATGTACTTTACCAAAAACGGAGTAGGCCTTGCCTTATTTAACTTGCAAAAAGCAGCTGCATGTTGAATTTGTAACCAATAGTCTGTCACATGGGGAAGGCTGCAGGGACTTGGAGCTGCTCTCAAAGCCTCCCTACAACACTGCAAAGAGTCCATGTGAAACCAACACCACTAAAGCTAAAAAGAAAAGCCAGTGTGCTCAAGTGGTATTTAGTAGCTCTCCAAAGCTCTGTTATATTATGTTGCTTTTTACAAGTTCTTGCTTCTCTTTACAAGCTCTCAGCTCCCTGTTAGGTTCTTATGATCCATGGTGCTTGTCAGTAACCCACCTATTTCATATAAACTTTACTCAGCCAGGATACTCTCTAGTGAGGACCTAAACATTAATACTTAAGTTTATACTGTCCATAAATACAAGTATAAATATTTTACACAAACATAAACAAAACTTACTTGCAGACTCCTGAAAACACACTCTCTAAAAGCCTATATATCCATACACTATATAAACTACATATATATATATATACACACGTGACATATATATATATATATATATATGATAGTATATTTCTAGTCTTCTAAAAATTAACATAAAAAAATAGATACATACAAATAGACACACAACTACATAAATACCCTGTTTAGTCTACACACAATTTCCTTTAAAATACTATATTGAAGCCAGTCTTTCCAAGCCAGGAATTTACTGACCATTACATGCAGTTTTAATGATAGAAGTAAATTTGAGAACATAGACTGATAACGTTTTTACTAAACAAAAGGCTTCAATTAAAAATCTTTAACAGGAGTTCTGTGTGTTAGTTTGTCTATTAATAGGGCTGAATTCAGTCTGGTAAGGTTGAATTCAGGTCAAGTCTCAGACACTACAGTGGATTGAACATCTAGACCAAAGGATATTATGGAGTTATGGAAGTCACTGGTGACAACTCAACCCAGTTTTTTCCAAAGTCTGTCATAAGGAGTCTGATCCAAAGCTCATCTGGTTTCAGTACATTCACAAGGTTTTGGATCAGTGCCAAGGTGACAACTTACTCCCAAACAGACATTATTGTTTAGAACAAGGATGCTTCCTTTCAATCTGTGTTCTTTGAGAATTTAAATCTGATGGAAAACTAAAACGCTTCAACTGCATCATGAATATAAACAGCACTGATGATGTAAACACAAGCTTTACTGCTAAACAAAGAATTGGAAGCTTGAGAAATTATCTCTCTTAACCATTGCTGTAACAGGGACAAATCAAAGAGCTCAACAACAGCACCATTCTGAATTTGTTTGTATCAGTTTCAAAACATTAGTGGCTTTTCAGCTCCTCTTTGAAATGGTCTTTGAAAAAACCACCATCACTTTCTACATTTAATTCCTATGTAAAAGTGTGACTGAAAAAATTCAAGTTCTGGTGAACATTATTATGAATATGGACATGTAGTATTCTTTTGAAAATTATTTTATGTTGTGCTCAGAAAACAGTAGTCAAAGGATCTGACACTTCTACCCCACTCTCTGCTAAAGCTGGGGCACAGGTTTACCCGACAGACTCTGTTCCCACTACTCACTGCTCTCATCAGTGTTCTGGTCACCTGGGTAAATGCTTGAAGCTGTAAACTCAGTCAACCACACACTTTATTCTTCTACCTGATTTACAACAAGATGTAGGAAAGCACATAATTACAGAAAAAAAAAATGAAAAAACATACTCAACTTCAAATAAACTCCTGCCTTCTTTCCACCATCTAAATTTTCTTTTAAAGACCATTCCTAATCAGTTGTGCTTCCTGTCTTTTCATCTGGGTTTGCAAGAATCACTATTTTCTCTTTTCTTGGTTGAGATGCCTATTACCAGCTCCTGCACATTGTTTACATTTATCCCTCTCAATCTACACAGCACTTCCATGTTACAGAACACACAGCAAAGGTCAGGAAGCCCAAAAAGCAAAGAAATGAACTTAATCTCGGGCAACAAAAAGACCTCAAGGGTGTGCTTGACTCTGTTGTGCCTTTAAAGGTACAGAAGTGGAAAAGAGCAGCAATATTGCAGGAATCACAGTGCTGGGTAGGCTGCCAAGGAGCCAGGAAAAGCAGCAAACTGTGAATGGCACTGAAATGAAGAGGAATTGGGAAAAAGAGGCAAACAGACAATGGAGCATGAGATAGAGGGGAAAAAAAAAAGTTGACCTGGAATAAGGATGGAAGCAAGCTAAGTGTTTTTAAATAATTTTTTTGGATGAACAACTGTATTATTGGCAGAACAAACCAAAACACTTGGAAGCAGTCTCAGAATTACTGAGAGAACTTATTTACACATAATTAATTGCAAAATAAAAGCCAATTTAAGCACAGTAACTTTTATAGACAGCAATGCAATCTCCAATAAGAAATTTAATCACTAAAATCTTAAGGTATTTTTACCCTAAATGACAGAAGTTTTCTGATAGGATGCAATGAACTGAACTCCCAGTTATGCCATGAGTTTGACAAACACAATGCTCAATGTCACAGCCATATGCAACATCCACTAAAAAACAGAACTCAGGGGTTAAGGGATAAAAACATCTATTGCAGCCTTGTAGACTTTTTGAAAAAAAACCTGCTTTTTCTAGGGAGAATGGGAAACAGAGACAAACCAAAAAGCAGTAGAACCTTACACATGAGTAATTTTTTGAAATTACTTTGTATTTAGAGGACATCTATTACACTTCTTCAAAATGTTGGGTCACTGTCAGTAAATGTCAGCATTCACTTATGCACTGGCAGACTGATTTTTCAGAAAGAGGGAAATGTATCTTCACCATCCAAGTTGCTTTCCAAAGCAGTGGAAAGGGGAACAAATGCTTTGACCTGAGAGGAAGCATAGTTCTACTACATGTTATTGTTTATTTTGCAACTTCACAACTTGTTACTTATTTTCCCAGTTTAATATCCTCAGTTATAAAAAGTGATTGACAAATGAACTCTTGGCAGCAAGGAATTGCTAGAGAACTGCAACTCAGTTACTCAGCTGGAGAAAACTTTCTTGAATGAGCACACACAGTAAGGTATTCACTGAAACCCTGGCTTTTAACCCTGCACACAAACGGAATTCAAACCCTTGCTTCTTTTCCACCTTTCTTTATGTGTTAAAATCTCTCAGCCTGCTTGCTCTTCTATGAAAAACCACCTAGGCTTGTACTTTGCTGTCTCACAAGCTATGATAAATTCCCCTTTCCACTCTATTTCCCTGAAAAACTGGAAACACTGTATTTTCAAGCACTCTCTTCTCCCTGAAACTCTCATGGCCATCAGAAATTCCTTCTGCAGGTTCCAAAATGTTAACTTCTCATTCTCTGACTCCTCAAGCCCCAGTGATCAAGGCTCCACAGCTGTGCCAGCTGGGTTCATACTGGTTCTTACTTCCTCAGACATCCTTCTGCTCTCACTCCTTTCCTCCCCATCTGATTCTTGGTTCACGTCTTTCCCCCTGCCCCATTAGCGTCACCCACCTGAGCATCAAACAGTGTCTATTACCTTTCAAACCCCATCCTAAACATCCCAGTTTCTGGCTTGATCCCTGCAACTTCACATCAAATGTACCTGTATCTGCTAGCCTATTCATTCAGTAGCTCTTCTTAGTATCTTTTATCAAAAATCTGTATTTCAAGTAACAGGGCAACATCATTTAGTATGGCCACGAATGTGCATTCATAAATACATGAACATTGTTGATTCTGCTTTAAATATGCAACTCTTACTTCTAAAATCTTCTCTGAAAACAATTTTATATTTAGCAAAGCACCATTCCCAAATAATATATTATTCAAATAGTACTAAAATACAAATATTGCTTGAAAGATAGGTGAATAGTCATTTTTCATCACAGGTGAATACGTGTCACACAGAAGTAAACAGTGCTTAACACTTCATAAAACTGATCTCTCAGTCTATGTTAAAGGAATACCACAGTATAATAATGAATTAAGGTGTGTGACTTTTGCTGTAGGAATTTATTACCTCACAGTCCTAAATCATTTGGGTCTGCCTCATCTTTTAGATGAGCAAAATCTGTACTGTGGCACTACTGATAGGTAGTGAAAATACATTTTCCTGACACATTACTAACATCATTGAGAATTAATTATTTTTGTATAATAAAAAGCAAAGGATGCAACTTTGACTATAATCCCTTCAATACAGCAGTGTTGTGAAGATCAGCAACATATTACCTATGTCACTCATCAGTTACTCAAATACTTCTCCAAACCTGCAATGAGGAGACACACACTCAACCTCAGGATCTGCAAAGTTCATTTATTACACACCACTGCTAACAGAAAATATCCATTGTTTTTATGCAAGGCACACAGGAATTCCCCAGTCTTGATGCACCAGAAGTAAATGATGTTGATTTTGGTAGGAAAAGCATAAAAGTATAAAGGTGGTGCAGTAGCCAACGCTGTAGTGTTCACCCAAAGAGCAGACTGCTCTTATCTACTAAGAAAAGTAGAACAGCATTTGTATTACTAATTCTTCATGTGTCATTTAGTCCTTGTAAACAGAATCCATGTACTAATTCCTTACAGTGGTGTGAAACAGGAAAACAGCAAAATAAAAACAATTTCTCAACATGATTTAAAAGAAATACACAGAAAAGAGGCATGATATTGCATTTTAATTCTTGATATATAATAAAAAGAAATTGAGAAAAAAAGCTTGTGTTTCCTCTAAATTAAAAAACCCCACGTATTTTCTTTGAACCTTATCAGTTAAGTTTTATTTTATTAAAAATCTCAACAAACATTATCTCTGCAGATCCATTATGAAGACCAAGAAGTTTTCAAATCCTTGCATGTGTTCTCAAGTTCGGTTGATATTCACCACATTTTGTGTGCAAATTTTGGGTTAGCATTTCTTTTGAAACTCTTCTGCAGTGACAATTCTCAGTGCACAAGGCTGCCTAACCCAACCTGCACAACTCCTTGGCTAAACCAAGAAGTCAGAAAGTTACCCATACAGACAATCCAGTACTCGAGATTTGTCTTTCCAGGCAAAAGCTGAGCAACAGAAATGTTTCCAAGGATCGTTTCAAGATATCATGTAGCAGTATTTTGCCCAGAAGTAACTCTCTCCATGAACCTAATTCAGTAGGGAAACAGAGGGACACTAAACACAGCTAACCACAGACACTGTAATAACACAACACTGTTCCGAATCATTAAAATATTTCCATTTCCTAAAACGCATCAATTGTGCCTCTTAAACATTACCTTTTCATGAATTTCTTGTGTAGACTGAGCATCACAAAATGCCACTGTGGCTACATCCTTCAGAATAGGCATTTCTACTGTACAGTCCCTGCCATCCAGCAACGCTACCAAAGGGCGTGGGTGCATGGGCCCATTCATGATCGGAGGTCGAATGCCTGCAAAGAAACAGAGAAGACTTGTTATTCAGGCCATGCAAATGGGATTAAAAATAGGTTATAGCTAGTCTTGTTTATTCTGATGGCAGAAAAAGATTTCAAGGGCTGAAGCTAATAAAACAGGAACAAGTTTACACTCGGCTGTCAACCAAACGCAGAAGACCTTACAAAGAAATTCCATGGAGCTTCAGAATGCTGAACTTTGAAAGATGGATAAAGCCACGGAGGGAATAGTATACTTGTTTTTTAAAGATAAATCCTTATGGCACTAGTAAGAAGTGTCTGTGCAACCTTATTCAACCTTTAGGTTTTGACTGGATTCCACACCTTTGGGAGCTCTAGAAAGAGTGAGAAGTATCTTGCCCAGGCTTGCAAAAACAGTGGAGCTTATGGAATATCATAAGCAACTCAGTGAGGATTTGAGTATTCCATTTACATATATAATGATGATTCTGCTGAGACCAAAATTTAACTTTAAAAAGCTTACAACAGCAAAAATTTCCATTTACTGAGGATCCAGTGTCCAAGCTTACAGGCAAACTGCTGATCTGTGTAAGTCTGCCTAGATTAGAAAGTTTTACCAAACAGTTCTATATATCTTATCATCATACTTAATCCACCACTGAAAACTCTTACAAAACATGAAAAATGGTCACTCCCTAAATCAACACCACTCTCCAAACACTGTGGAGTAGCAAAGAAATTCATGTCAAATATCTGGGAGAAGGAAAAGCAGTCCAAACTGAAGACTTAATTTACATCCTCTTTACAGAGTCTGGAAATGAGAAGTAATCTGTTAGATATTTAGAGAGCATCTCTTTAACAATACAGATGCTATAAATACACAGAAGTACTCAAGGGAATAATATGAAACCATTACATTTACAAAAAGTATTCAAGCATGGGTGGGAAAAAGGACTTCCTGAGGAGATAATGAAAAGCAAAATGAAAAGCAAAGTACATGATCTTTTTCTTCTTTTAAAATAAGAAGCTTTAAGCACTGCAAAGTGAATCAGGCTAGATATTTCTTGTATACAAATTTCAACACATTTTTGTTGCAGTGAGAATTTTAAAACATTTCTTATTTGCTTGATAATCCAAGTAAGGCCAACACCAATGCAAATGACTGAGGTGCACCAGTACACTTCAACAAGCAATCTCTGCATCTTAAGTCCCAGCCTGTGTCAGAAAGCAAGTCCTGAAAGACTGATAGCTGCATTTCAAGTGGATGGAAAAATCAGTAGAATCCTAGCTGTACAAGCTATCTGGTGAAGAAAACCACTTGCTGGGAAGAGAGATTTTTCACAACTTAACAAAACCAGAATATAACATCCCCCTGGGATCAGCCTCAGGTCTGGGGCTGAAGGACAGCTCCAGAGACTGACTAAAATTTCCATGTCCACTCCTAACCACCTCATGATAGCCCAGTACCACTACAATCTGGCATTTAAATTCTTTATCTATTCAAAAGTTTTTATACCTGAAGACAAGAGAACAGCAGTCACTATATCTGGTTCTTTTCTGTTGTACTTCCAGCATCTCCCCACATCTGATGACACTGACTGCAGTACTTCACCGTTTTTCAAATGGGAGAAAACACCCACCAGCAAAGTTTTCCATGGAAATTACACTCTGTTGCAAAAATACCCACTCCTAACCTCTACTGTGATAGACAAACTTAGAAATGCTTCTGGTGCACGTTATTTGAGTGATATTCAGCCAACAAAACTAAATGGCAGGCATTAATATGTAATTTTTGAAAACTGTGCATCTTGATAGTTTACTATTGATACTTGCTTGAAGCAGAAATGGCCATATAACCCTCATACAGACATTCTTAGTAAACAAACTACATATAAGTAATGTGGTACAGGATGCAAACACTAGAATACACAATAACAAAATAATTTATTAACTGAACAATTATATCCTTTAATGGGGATTCAATTATAAGACTTCACATTAAATTTACTTTAAAATATCCCAGGATAAAGCATGTTATAGACTTGTTCACTTTTTTGTAAGCTTTTTTTTTAGACATACAGTATATGCAATTACATTTTATTAATGCTGTTATATCTAGAAACAAATGCAAAAATGACATTGCAAAACCTCTTCATATTGCTTAGAATAACTGTGCTCACTCACTAACTGAAATGTTATGGTCATGGTCTTGTCAGTACAGCAAAGCCAGGACTTCAGTAACAAGCCTGAATGCTAGCTAAAGTAAAATTTAAAAAAAACCAAAAAACTGAGAACTTTGATATTGAAGTTGTTGCAGATGAATGAGGAAAAAAATATAGCACAGGTGATTCCCTGAGAGCTACCACTAAAGCACCTTTGTCAACAACAGAGCACATAGTCCAAACTGGAAAAAGTAGAGGAGATTAAAGGCTCTCACTTCCAAGAAACACTCTTCTGACTAGAGCTATTTCAAAAAATCATGAAATGATATAGCACTAAAGAGAGCCCTTTCAGATAATGATTTCTCTAAGATATATAAAGGTGTGGTCTGGTTTCCCCTCACACCATTACATCTAAGATTTCAACCAAGTTACTCGTGTAACGTTGGTGCCAAGAGGAATGAATACCAGACCAAGCCCCAAAGCATAGGAATAGAAGTCAAAAAACAACCAGAAGGACACCCCCTCAAGAGACTCTTAGGCTTTGTTAAGAATCCCCAGAACTCAAATACATCCAGTGACCTTGACCACGAAAATCCTACAAAGCTTTGCTTGCCAAAATCCTGTCTGAACTTCAGCACAGACTTCCTGTTGCACAACCTTTTCTGCCTAAATATCCTGCCACTGAATGGCAGGCAGTAACTCCCCACTTAAGTAACTTACAGGAACTTCATCACAGTGCCAGTCACCATTTAAAGTTCACATTTGGGAAGACATGGCTTCACTAAGATTCAGAACCTTTTGAACAAAAAGCTTCCTCTTCCATCATTTAGATATGTTCTGCCCAGTTTTTATCTGGAAACGTCACACTGCCTTTGGCTTTGCATGAGACCCTTGGAGAGGCAGCAGAAAGCAAAAGTATATTTAAGAGCAGTATTTTCCATGCCTGCATTTACAGTGAATAATGCAATTCTGTGCCAGAGAGAAGGAACTGTAAAGTGGTCAGAAGTGGCATTCAACACAGCAAACGTGAAACTGATTTTAAAAAATAATTTCACTTAGATGGCTTATTTAAGTATTATGGTATAGCATTTCACATTACACAGGTAACAAAAATTATACCATCCACCCCCACATCCTAAAACCTTTGTTATGGGAAAACAGTCTTAGTTTATCCTAACTCAAGACTTTCAGGAACCCCTACCAACCTGACATTTCTTAATCTGAGCTTGACTTCCAGGGTCATGAATTCGATCTCTCAATGCTTTACAATCTTCAGTATTCTGAGGCAAAATAGCAGCCTGTCATTCCATCCTCATTTCCATGTCTTATTTTTCTTGCAGCCTCCTGTAATCTTGAACCAAAGCTTTTATACTTCTTATCCACTGCAACCTCTGTAGCCTGGATGGTGTTCAAATTTTTACTAAAAATTAAACACAAACAATACATTAAAACAACGTTAAGGGTCTGACTCGTGCTCACAGAAGGCAGGAAACTCAAAGTTAAAGCTTCTCACTTCATCTGTACCCTTCCCCCTATGGCTGCTGACTTTCCACCACACCTGCTGGGCTGCCACTGGCCATTAGCATTCCAGGGAAACCAGTGGAGTGTTAGGACACACACAGCACCCTGCTCAGGACAGCAGGTGTATTGTAAATACACCTACCTGGAACGGTTGGCAACACTCACATGGCTTTGCCTGGGTGAGCAGGAATCCAGGGATAGTGTGTGATCTCCAAAATCCCCGTGCTGGAGGGCCAAGTGCTCCAGTGAGCACCAGAGATGGAGTGAGAAGCCTTAACTCTGAACTTGATAGTTTTGCTGGGTGTAAGTCAGGCCCTTAAGGTTATCTAAATGTATTAAAGAGAAAACCTAACACTTTCCCAACAGTTCTAATCCAGCTGTTAATCTGGGGTTTCTGCCTTGCACCCATGTGGAAATAATCTGGTGGGGAAGCTCTTATCCCAGCAACAGCTACTGTGCCAGTGGCTCCTGGAATTCTTCTAAATTAATACCAGGTACAAGGTGCAGAGACAGAGCAGCTGTCCTTAGGCAGCAGCTATTCACCATGTGGCTCACAGCACAGTGCCTTTGCACAGCTGCAGTCTGGACTAGCTCTCCTGGAGAAAAACCTATCAAAACCTTATTCTAGTCCAGATCTTATGGAAATAAACTTGGGAATTGAAAAGCCAGTTTTCAGCTGCAGAACCTGGGAGGAGTCCTGTGCACAACTGACTGTGGGTCCCACAAACAAGGGATTAACAAGATCATTATCCAGCTTTGCAACCAAAACAGAAGTGCAAGGGCCATGAATTATTTTACTTCCATACCTCTGAAAGCATGGGGACTTACAAGTCACCTGACCAACCTTAGCACAAAATGCTATTTTTTAAACTGGGAAGAAGCTATCTAAGCAGGGTAGTGTCTTCCTCCCTCCCAAATCCAACCAGCATCTCCTGCTCCTTAAACAAAGGTGCCTTGTTTGTACTACACTCCAAGGGGGAAGAAGCAATGCCATTAGGCATACTCAGGACTGCAGGGTAAGAAAGCTCTCCCTGACATAACCCAGGCTGTTAAAATGTATTTTAAACTTTTCATAAAACAACCCTTTATGGTACAAACTGGCAGTAATTGAATCAAATCACTTTGCCCAAATACCACTGATCTCAAAGTAGGCTGCCACAGTTTACTGACACTAGAAAATGTAATAAAATGCAAAGCTATCAAGATTGATGATGAAGAACGTAATTTTCACATTTTTCTACTACTGATTAATGTAACATTAAGCTGAGGAGTCTCTCATATAAGGCATACATGTTAAAAATAAAGGACATTGTCAGGTTTGTAGGCCCAAAAGTTGACCTACCTTTCATTTCCTTAAATCTGTTTGCAAAGTCCATGTAATTCTTTAAATGTGTTTTTCTTTTTTCAAAACAAATGCTTCAATTCTTTTTTTCTGAAAAATACATCAATGCCAAAAAGCACAACACTTATCAGTAACCCTATAATCACAAACCAACAGGCACATGAAATGGAGAAGAGCAGCCTGGCAAGAGAGCTTTCCTGTCACTGGGGATTCTTACAAGTGCAAAGATTAAACAAGGAAGAAAAATCCCTTGACAATGTCCTTTTCAAAGAATTTGCAGCAAAAAAACCCCTTCCTTTATACACTGTAAAACATCAAAATGATTTACATTTTTAACAAAATGCAAACTACTGAAAAATCTCATCAATATTTACAAACACAAGACCTGAAAATGACAGGTTGGACATTCAACTAATTTATAGTCTCGCACATGTAACATGAGACTAACCCCTTTGGCATTTACCTTTATTTTATATTCTTACCTAGGTGTAAATTCAGTGAGAGCTGTCACTTATTTACCATAAACCCTCACAAAAATTTGCATTATTTTAGAAAACAAATGCTAATATTAATTCAAGGAAAGAATGAGTTGTCAAAACAAAAAAAATATTCTCCTCATAACATGAACACAGAAGCTGTTATGAATTAGATTTGCCAATATACACTACTGGAATTCCTAGAAACATCATCCTTTAAAAGTATTTAAAAGTCCCTGACCTATCATGCATTTTTACATTTTGGATTATTTTGGCAGACTCATTGTTTTGTGCACCATGAACTCAAGTTCAAGATATTGAGATTCAATGTAGAGCAAAACTCTAAGGAGTAGTCAATTAGAAGTAAAGTTTAAAACACAGCTCAGGTACAAGGATCAGTGAAATGGATGCAGGAAAAAAAAAAAGAGCATTTATCATCCTTCAGTATTTTCATATTCAGCATATTTAGATGCTGAATATGCAACACAAAAATCTCATGATTCCACCAGAATTGGAGCCAACACTTTTTGCTGCTGCCTTCAAGATGAGCAGGATACAGTTTCCTATGATTTGGGATGCAGGATTGGAGAGAGGCACAGGGGAGAATCCTTTTAAATAAAGAACACAAACAAGGGACAAAAGAAGTGACAGCCACCCTCAGAAGACTGAATTATGTAGCAGATAAAATCTAATTTCCTCATTTTCTCATCTCATTTAATGCCTCTAACTATATTTCCTAAAATTTTAGGAACCTGCTGCAAGGCTTATTAAAATTTAGACTTTCCAAGTAACAAGATGAACTTCACAGTACACATGCAAAAGCAAACTGAGCATAAGCTGCACTTAAAGCACACGTGCAGCCCCTATGGATGTCCCCAGGGCTCAGAGGTTAACACTGAGCACACTGGCACTTTACTGGAAGCACACAGTGGATGAATACTGCTGCTATCTACGCTTTTTATTTACCTGAACTCAGTAAGAACAAGTCATCTTCCTTCTTTTCTTTTTAATTTGCAAGGGACCAAGAAAAATACAAGTGGTTTCCTGTGCTGTGCTGACCCACTGATGTGCAGAGCGGTCACACCCGGCGTATCCTCCTGGTAATTGTGAAGGTTGAAACGCGCCCAAGAGCTCTGCAGGACGCTCACGGCTCATTCCCTGACACAAAATGTAAACCCAACAGCACCACTGGCTAATCACCACCCCAGCCTGCAGCCCTCCACGCGTGTAAGAACTCTGCACACATCACATCATTATTTCACTATCTGTGAGCCTGGGCACCCAAGCGATCCCAACAGCGGACAACGCAACGGCCTCAGCACAGACTATTTGAGACAACTCTCTTGCTTGATTATCCCTTTTGGTACAAAACAAAATAAGTCAATGACTTCTGGTTAGAAAATTCTGCATTTCCCTGCTGTTACTAGAACCTGAATCACGATTCCGCATTACTCTTCCATACTCACACAGCAAGAAAACTTGCCATTGTCAGGACATTATTCTGACAACCATGGGGACATGGGGCTTAGCTGTGGTTTTTAATAATGATCCCTAACTATTTTTTGGGTTTTTTTAATCTAGTAATTTTGCTCTTATTTGTCTAACATCTGTCAGTGTGCACACAAAATCCTAAGTGCCTGTCAGGGTACCAAAAAAAAACAAACATCCCACAAGGCACATCTTGAAAGCCTTTGATCAGAAATAATGTTCCATTAAGGAGAAACAAAATAATCTGGCAACATTTTATATTACCACACATGTACTTCAAACATCAGTGTGAAGACTGGAAGTACTTCACATCTGTCAAAAAATTACTCAAATTACATATTTGAAGCATGCTGTAAAGATATGCCTAATCTTAACTAATACTTTTCAAAATAAGACTGAAAACAGTATGAATCACACCTATTTAACGTAAAATAAACAAGCAGTAACAGCACTACACACTATAGTAAAATGCTTTAATTTTCCATCACCATTTAAAAAGCAAAACAAATGACAATATCCAGTAACAACTGTATCAAGTACCAAACCCAGAAAGTCTAAGTATCTGTAATAAAACACACATTAAAAACAATATTGCAGCAGTGTTATTTTCAAGTAACAGATACACAAAAGCAAACTCCAGAGAAAGGCAGAACATCATAAAGGACTGAGCTCTCCTTGGACGTGCAACATGTCAGGGCCTGGGCACAGCGAGTATTTACCTGCTTCAAATATTTTTAGCTTCATTAAAGAGTAAGTGAAGGCAGAGGGAGGATAAATTGGCAACAGTGGAGTTGTCCCAGCTGAGTTCACTCACGTCAATCTGAGCTTCTGAGAAATTCTGGCTAAGGCTGTCAACTCCTGTCAGTTATTCCACAGGTTTTACGGTGATGGTGGAATGGCCCTGCCCACGCCACTGTGGCAAAAGCCACAAAAAACTACTTGGTCACTTACAGGAATCACTGCAGTGAACTTGGGGACAGGACCTATAAATTAAGACCCTGAGAATTACAACTCTCAGCAACCACATCTGCCCACAACTATGGACATCATACTCCCAGTTACTGATGGGGAAGCTCCTCCAAAATACAGAGCTGAAGGCACGAATCAAGCCTGCATTACAGATGTTTCCACAATGCACCATATGCTGGGTATGTATCAGAATATATCTCCACTTTCCTCTTCCCCCAGGACAGCGACCACGGAGCTGGCTGATAATGGAATCTGAGGGGGTAACCCACCCTAACAAGCTTCCAAACCCTGGTTTAAAATACCACTGAGGTTATATTTCAGACCGTCAACTTTATTGGTGGGTGGGTGTGACTTAAAAAAAAAAAAAAAAAAGGCAGAAAATTCCTGCTGGCAGAAACTGGAAAAACAATCTGTTTCAACAATTGCACTAGGAGCAGAATGATTAACTTACCCTGAGCCATTCCAGTAACAATACAGATCATGCCAACACTTATTAAAACACTTTCCAAGGAAGAAGCAGTACTGGAGATTTTCAGAGCAATACAGAGGATAAATAATACCACAACAGAATAGGTTGGGAAAAGAGGGCTGTGTTGCACATGAAGTGCATCCGTGGCCCTTATCCTCACTCCTTTATCCATGCATTCCACAGAAAGCATGCAATCACAGCCTTTCCATTTTAAATCAAGTTATCAGGACCAGCATCTTGGCTGTGATTTTGATAGAAGTTCAACAGCCACATAATGTTAATTTAAAATGTAATTCCCTCAAGCAATGAGTCTTGATGTGCCCATGACATACATATTTGAACTAAAAAGGAAAAAAGAAGAAAACTAATTTTTTTCCCCTCACCCAAGAAATGCTACTCCTATAGTAAGTTACTTTATTTCAGCAGATTTGGGGTTTTCTGTTTGTTTTGCTTTAAACCACTGCCTTAGGTGGAGACATGCTCTGGGAGAAAACACCACTTTTTAGCTTTGTCATTACAACTGCTTTCAGAGTGTTAATTTCACATTATGTTTTAAAGACACTGCCAAGAATTTATTACAACATAAAATCTCTGCAGCCTGTGCTAATGGCTACGCTCTCTGGGCTTTTCTCATATTTTAGATGTTGTACAGGATGCTGTCTCTAAGAAAGAAACCAAATAATCCAAGTGGAGCCAACATCAAAGGCTTCCTTTATTGTCATCCCAAACACCGAAAGCAATTTCTCCAACAGCACACCTGTACTTTGACCCAAGAACGTTAAACTACTACCTGGGGCACTCCTTCTTTTCCTTATCAAAAAGTCTGGAGATAAGCAAGTGTGGGGCCTTGGATAACCAAGTAATTTTCACAAGATTTTTTTTTTTTTTAATCTTGCAGTCAGTAGAACACACTCAGATGACACTAAAAATAACAGTATGGAAATATTTTACATATTTAACACTGGGACCTCTCCAATTTCTTTGTAACTCCTTAGCATTTTTTTTTATTTTGGGAAAGCATCAAATGTGATACACTATCCTCTCAACTGAACATCACAATGTTGTGTGTCAGCAATTCGTAGAATGAAACAACAAAAGAACCCCTGTGACTTGTTTAGGGGTGGGAAGAAGGGAGGAAAGCTGGGAACTTTAAAACAGACAGCTAAAAACTTAAAAAAACAAATATACACACACACATACACATAGTCCAGACTGTTAAGATGAGCATAATTAAAGCAGGCCAGTTCAACAGAGTAGTAAGGATTCTGGCAAATGAGGACAATAAAATCCCAAGTTACATTTCATTATGTTCTTCTGAAAACCAAAGCAGCTCTGACAAACAATGAACCTTTGCAAAGGGCTGCTTAAAGCTTTTTTCCTCTCTCTGTTTCTGGTTCCTCCCACAGCCTCTGACCTCTGCTGTTCTTTGTCATTATTAAGAAAATGGCTGATATGATTACAAACGAGAGAATAGTGTTGTTGTAGAACTGAGAAAATTTGGAGTATAGTGAAATCAAAATCCTGCACCTCCCATTTCCAGGGACCTCTGAAGCTTAAATAATCAAGATTAAATAAATAGCTTTTTCTGAAAAGATACTCATTTTGAAGGTAAGCAAACAGGATGTATAAAAAATGACAAGCTCACTGAGAACCAGCCAGTAACAACAGTCAAACTGCCAAATAAAACAGGCAGTTTAAGGCAAAAGCCGGGTTTATGTTATCATGTTACATTTAATCATAATATAACCTAAGCACATGATGTAAAAGAGCTGTTCTACTGAGCTTTTCTTTAAGTAGAAATTTGAGTTTCAATTACAAAGGCTCTGGTCTCAACATCACAGTTAAAGCTGCACAGAAAAACAGTTCAAATTGGGAGTTATTTCCATGACTTGATGAGAGAAGCAAAATATTTCTTCCCACACATACCACATGCTGAAGGGTTTTAGGGAAGGTTTTTGAATGTTTTAAGATCTTCCTGATGGTGAAAAGCCAAAAGTGTTCAAAAATTACCTATATTTGCATTTTTTTTACTAGGCTTTATTGTTTCTTTTAGTCTCTGCAGTTTAACTATTTTCAACTTGAAAAAGATATGTTCACATGCACTAAAATGCTTCGCAGAGAATTATAAATTTTTCAGGGCACAAATCATGTTCCGTCTCTGTAAATTGCATAAAACATTTATCAGTGCTAAAAACACCAGTTACAGGGGAAGTATTATAAAAGGAATTATTGAATCCATTATTAAGAGTTAGAGAATCTTAAGGCAAAAGGATACTCATCATTCTCAACATGGACTTCTTGCCACGTTCTCTGACTGTGCATTTTTGGCACGACTGAGAGCTTGTATTTTGGAAAAAGCATCCACTATTACATTTCTCTGTAAATACAGTTAACATGACAGTTCATAGTTTTATTCTAGCCTGTGTGGTTTAGCATAAAAACAAACTTGCTCCAGCTCGTGTGTCCGCCAATGTGCAGGCAGAGACATTTACAAAATCTGCCCACGGCACATCTGTGCGTCACACAAATGTCATCTCCCCCTCTCAGTGACAGTCTTAGACTTCTGCAGTGATACATTTTGTGAAAAACAATTACAAAAAAAAGGACCCCTCCTGAAACAAAATATAGACTGACAACAGTTGGAGAAGCAATTACATTGGTCTGGTTTCCATTGGATGGGATGTAGTTAAAAAAAAAAAAAAAAGAAAAAAAAAAGAAAAAAGAAATCTTACTCTATGATTTTTCTATGTTTTTGAAACCAGAAACAGGAGGGATGTCAGTAGCAGGATAAACAGCAGCCTGTTGAAAGGCTGCAGGAGCACTCTATCTCCACAAGCCAACAGGAAACACATTACTTGGAATTTTATCACTCAGAGATAATCAAACCATCACTGAGTTCATGTAAAGTAAACTTGAAACTCATTCTGTTGTTCAGAAAGTGGACATGGCATAGGGAAAGATGATGGAAAACTAGTTTAACTGCTTCCTAGTGGCTGTGATTTCTGAAAAATTGGGGGAAAATGACAGCTGAGAGCTTCCCCAGTGCAATACAGCAGCTATCAGACAACTCCCAGAAACCAAGAAACCATTAAGACTATTTTCCAGAACATCACAAAAGAACATGAAGCTTGAATCCTTGAACTTGGGATTGAGACAGAGTAACAGGTCTTTAAAACACATTAGTTACCCTATTTTCTGGATATAAAGCAAACCAAATTTGTGCAGGTGTATCACTGCAAAAGTAAAAAACCAGAAGTTGTTACTTCTGCTCCCTGACTTTGGTTACAGTCATTTTTGCTTATTAGGTATTTTGACAGCAGAACAACTATTTCAGGAGAAACTGTAGCTTTGAAAACATTTTAATCAATCTTTTCATTCGTTCTATCCTTCAGGGTCAGGACTGTAACTGTCACCCCAGTTACAAAAGATGAAAAACAAGTGCTGAGAATAACAAATGAAATCCGAAAAATAACTCTTTGTGATGAAAATTGTACATCCATGAGTAGCCCAGACAAGAGCCATTTATTTCATCTGCACTGTAAACCAGATTAAAATAAGGTACATGCATCCAGTGATTAAACAGGTGCTGATCAACAAAGTAAATGCTTTAAGAAGAAACTCCACCTGTGCTTTTTCCTTTTTTTTTTTTTTAATAACGAATTAGCCTTACTTCCTTATAAAGTCTACACCATCACAATACATTGTGAAATGTGACCCTCAGGCTGAGATAAAATTCTCAATTTAATCAGACCACACAACCCTTAAAGTTTACATTAAACATTTCACATAAAGACAAACTTTTATGACAAAAATATTTAAAAGACTACATGACTAGTAGCTTAATTCTCGGGGAGGTCTGACAAGGACTCACAGCAGAATATGGGAGAGCTTTCCACCATACAGGAAGCCTTTGATTTCAGTGAGTAGTCTACCCATCTCTGGATAAGGAGCTTGAGAAGGCACACCAGCCACACTCAACATCTGATTAAAGAACGAAAAATACGTAAGAGGAGGCTGTGCTGGTTCCTGAAAGTTTACTTCCAGAAAGAATAGGAAAGAAGAGTTCAATCTACACCAGAAACATTACAATTCAGTATGGGGATTAAGTGAATTAATAGTGGGAGTTTTATCCTCAGTGTGGTTTTCTGCAGTCCCTCCCAGGCCAGGAATGCCACCAGGCATTGCAGGGAGGGATGCGGAGGGAAAAATCACTTTAGTGCATCCTGTCACCAGTTATTCTGTAGTACACCAAGACTGGTGTGGGACCATTTTGTTTTTCAGCAGACGTGTTGAGAGAATGAGGGTGGGGGGTTGAAGGGAGGAAGGAATGGTTTTATTCTGCATGATGAGATACTGTCACACAGGAAGCGTCAAGGCCCAATTTCTTTTCGCAGCTGCATTATGATTAGTGAAAATCTGGTCTGTAAATTGCTGTAAAAAGCCCTCATCTGCTGTACTAAACTCAACATCCAAGAAAACCACTGGCAAGTAACTACAAGATCTGAACAGTTTTGGTAGAAGGGTTTGGTATGAAGCGAAAAATCTTTCTTTTCCACCGAAGTTATTTAAAGAAAATATGAAACACAAAATATGGGGTTGCACCTAGAGGGACTGATTCGTTTTGTTTTACAGTTATTTTTTTAACTGTCAGAGGGAATGAGCAATATGGTTGCTGAGTAATGCTATGACATTCACAACATAAGCCAAGTGACATGAACAAAACATTTCTAACCTGCAGGTCTGCAGTGCTTTCACTGAAATTTGTTGAATGCTGCACAGATTTATGGCTTTGAAATTGAACTGTGTGTACTTTAAGTTAGAGAATAAAGAAAAAGCAATTCAGTACTACACCCAAACAGGCCAGATGAACTGACTGTTTATTAAACATATAAAATGGAGTTATGAGCGGCATCAATTGAATTTGTTTTGCACACTCCCTAATAAATGGTTAGTGAAACAAAGTGTCTGAAGCCTGGAACAGGATGGAGAATGAGCCAAAGTACATGAATTCAAATCTTATTTTTATTCTGCATATTCAATCTGTACAAAACCCTTCAGACAAAGGTGTGGAGCTGAGATTACATCTCATCCTAAAGAATGTGAAAACAAATACACTGGAAACAGAAATTCTGCAACCACTTCCAGCACATCTTAAATAAGATAATCCTCAGTAGTTAAAACAGTATTTCTTCAGATAGAGTACCAAATCTCTACAAATATGAACAAATACTAACAGCCTAACTACTCTCTGTGAACATGTGACAGTACTACCTGTTTTTCTCCAAGCAGCAGTCGCTGCAGGACACCATCACAGCACCATGAACACTGCTCCAACAACTACAAAAGAAGACCAGAATGTGACTTTTGCCAGTATTGTGGTATTTCGGAACTTTAAACTCCACTAACTAAAATCAAAAACTATTAATTAAATTATTCCCTTACTTTTGTCAGAACTGATTAAAGTACATCACTAACTTTTTCCCCAGTGAAATGAAGCAAACTCCTAAAAGAAAACAGCGCACTCTCCCAATAATAAAAAAATGAAAGATCAAGTCAATAGATACACTAATGAAACAAAAACTGTGATGGCTTCATTTTGCATTACTAAGAAGCACTGGGTACTTTTTGAGCCTAAACTAAGTTCCCTGATTTTTTTTTTCCTGTTTCATTTACTGATTCTGCCAAGTTATATGTATTAAAAAAAAAACTCGTATGAATTACTGTCTTTCTAATACAGTGCATATTATGCAGTAATATTTTTTTTCTTCCTTTAAGAATACGTTTTTCCCTGTAAGACAGAAGGCAAAGTAATTTACATTGCTTCAGAAAGCATGTACGTATTAATGGTGGGGAATGATGAAGAACATAAATAGTTTCCATTTTCACATTCAAAAACAAGTACCTGCAAATTAATGCTAAAAGCAACTGGCCTATAAAGGAACCCTGTTACCATGCCAACTGATCACAGAAAGACATATAATTCAACAAAAAATGAATAACCTACAAAACAAGAAAATAAAGAGCAAGTAGAAGTGCTGGAAATCAAGATCCTGACCATACCCAACTATTTCACAAGAATAGCGAAGAACACAATAATTAAATTGCAATTTAAGACATGAATGGTGCGCAGCTAATGGCACTTCATCATTACAATCTTCCTAAAAGCTGTCAGTCTCTAGTCAAGAAAAACAGGATCCAGAACACCTCCATTCAGAAGAGGAGAACATTTGTACAGTTCTTATGGAGGTTTCACAGTTGGTGGACATGAAAGCACCTAGTTACTTTCCAGTGCACATCTTTCACTAGGATTTTATCTTTTTGTCCTGAAGGCCTTGCTTTGTACCTTACTCACAGAGCTGTTCTGGGGTCCTGCAATCAGTCAGCAGAGTTGGTTGCAGAGTGAGGCAGTTGCTACCTGAGTGTTCATTGCAAAATCAGGCACAATAGGAATGAGCAGATATGTATCTGCACACGAGCTGTTCACGTGGACATGTGCACGTATTTATCTGATGCAATTAAATGTTTCTATGTGTATGAGCAAAATTCAACTTCACAGCTGATAAAACTATGCTACCATTAACAGTACTAAGCAAACAAGTTCATAAATCAAGTTCATACATAAAATCACACAGTCCACACATGTCAATTTCTACATGGACAAACCAGATTTAATTTAAGCAAGGAAACTTGGAAATACTGAATTGACAAAAATGCTACTGATCTAAATATAAATAGTTCCAAGATTCTTGACATTTACATGCAATAAAAACAGCAGTTTGAGTATATGCTCTTTAAACCTTAAGAAATAAATAACCCCAACTAAAAGGTCCACAAACCCTGTGTTCTAAATTAATACAAACTGAAGACAGGACACTAAATTTCCATTTCTTAGTAAGTCTTGCTTTTATCAAGCAACAGTGCTTTTCTTCCTAGTTAGCTCTTAATAACATATTAAAGTTCATTAGAGGCTCAAAACAGAAAGAATTATGGTTACAGAACTGGAAGCTGGCAACACCACCACTAATGCATTTCAGTCCATTCGAATTCTCCTGTTTTGCCACTTTCAGAAAATTACAAATGCTTGTACCCACCCAACTGACTTCATATTTATGTGAACACAGAGGTTACATGACAATGGGCTTAAACACTCCATGGAAAAAATGCAAAGCTCACAGAAAATGATCTTTAGTTTCATTTATGAGCCTCAGTCTGCATAGGGACTTCAATGACATCAGTGGATGAAAGAAAATAATTATACAGCCATGTTCCAGCTTATCCAGATAGCATGAAAGATTAAGGGTTTCAGACTTTCTTCCTCTGTCTATTCAGAATTTACTAAGAACTGAATGTTTAGATGTGACAGTTGCTTGCTGCCCTTTTAAACAGGCATTGATTTTTCTAGGAAAAGCTTTGCCCTTTAAGGGTAAAAAGTATATGCATTCTAGTTGAAAAGATCTAAGATGAAAAGTTTTTTAGTCACCAAGATGCCTTTTTTTAAAATAAAACCCGTGCTTACATTACAGCTCATAAAATTATACAGTAAGCATTCAGCATCCCTGATTTTTTTTGTCTCACTACATTTCTCCAACCTTTCCCTAAGCCAACTGACTGCAATTTCTTTTCTGCAATTCTTGTAGAAGCTGAAAAACAACAATTCAGCTCTGCAGAAAGGCCAGGATTTCTGCATTTTTCTTCACGCATAAACTACTGCTTTTAGGCTTATACACTAAATTCCTATGTGGGACCCCCAAAGGAAAAAAAAAAAAAAAAAACAAAAAAAAACACATCTACACACAGGCTTAAGACACACTGACTATTCCCAAGAGCTCCATATGTAAAGTCATGTACATCACAATAACCTTTGTGGAATGCCAACTCTTCAGAAACTCCTAAAGTACAAAGATATGAACTTCAACAGGGAAAAATGTATTTTAATAAACCCCTGGCAATGTGTAATATTACAGAAGTTACAAAACGGCAGCAGCAACTGAAAGCTGTGGCTGGCTGACAGCACCTGCACTCCTGGCTCCATGCTTCCCTGGCAATTAATTCCTGCTATCTTTTGGAAGGACCAGGAGTGGCAAAGCTGAGCAAGATGAAAGGTCAGTTCAGCTTCTCAAATCTTCACCTCTTTTCATCTATTGTCAAAGAATCTCTTCTGTTCTACAAACACCTTCCTATTTTCTAAAAGTCAGTTTTATACTGATGACATCTTTTCACTACCATGGATGAAATCATTCACAGAACACATGGATTTTTCACAGAGCACTGCCTTGGGCAAGATCTTAAAAGGCAACAGAGCAGAAGACTCCATGTTATTTAAATATAAAAAGAAGAACAATAATTAAATAAAGAAAAAATAAATCATTTTCAACAGAGCAACAACTGGAAGGGCAAACAGCAACAATTTCATGTTCAGCAACACTTCTTAGCCTTGGCCAGCACTGTTTATGTAACTGAAAGAAAGAATGCTGCCCTGAACTTGCCCATTATCCCACAGAAAAGGTATTGTGGGAATGTTAGCTTTTACCTGGCTAACTTCCAGATGCTGGCAGGAAAAAAACGCCCTTTTAAAATTTTAGTCAACTGAAAAAATACTTGACATTTTTCGCATTTTACAATTATTCCAAGTAACATATAAACTAACACAGGCCTTGAACTAAATCCATATAAAATGGTCATAGTAAGATGATGGACTGCTCTGCAAAAGAAAGAATCAAGGGGTGTCTCAGCCAAACCAAACACCTAGTACTGTATTTCTAAAACCACAGCAGCTTTGCTGAAAGCAGGCACATTTCTAGAATAACAGAAATGTTTGCAATGTCCATAAGAGCACTTGCTGGACAATGAGAGGAGAAACTAAAAAAAAGTGCCATCCCAATTTTAGGAATGCTCTCCAATGCCATGATACTGAGCTGGCAACGTGTGACCAAAATGTCATTTGAAGCCTGCACTCTGTCACAGAGTTAATGAGACAGAAATGCATCTTGCTATGCATCTAATATTTGCATGGGACCCACAACAAAACCTGCAGCACAGAAGAATCATAGACTTGTTTAGATTGGAAAAGACCTCCAAGATCATGAAGTCCAGCCTGACACTGCCAAGCCATCACTAAACCATGTCCCAAGTACCACATCTACAGGTCTTTCCAGTATCTCCAAGGACAGTGCCTCGACCATTGCCCTGGGCAGCCTGTTGCAGTGCTTGACAACCCCTTCTGTAGAGAATTTTTTCCTAATATCCAGTCTAAACCTTAACACATAGGTGTAGAGATAAGTAAGGTCTCATCTCAGCCTGGACACATTTCAGCACCTCAGTGTCTTTTTTGTAGTGAGGGGCACACAGAAACACAGGATTCAGGGTGAGGCCTCCCCAGTGCCGAGTACAGAGGGACAATCGGTGCCCGGGTCCTGCTGGCCACACTACTGCTGATACAGCCCAGGACACCACTGGCCTTCTTGGCCACCTGGGCACATTGTGGCTCATGTGCAGCCACTGCCGACCAGCACCCCCATGTCCTTCCCCACTGGACACTTTCCACCCACTCTGTCCCCAGCCTGGGACTGCAGGGGGTTGTTGTGACCCAAGGGCAGGACCTGGCACTTGGCCTTCTTGAACCTCAGACTTGCTGCTCCATCCCACCCAGATGCCTCTGCAGAGCCCTTGTGTCCTTCAGCAGGTCAACACTCACACCCAACTCAGTGTCATCTGAGGACCTACAGAGAGTGCCCTTATCCAGGTCATCAGTAAGAATATTAAATGGATATTTAGCCAACCACATTAACTGTGAACTTGAGAAGACCCCAACACAAAATGAGCAAAAATCCCCTTTCTGTTTTAAACAGAAGGCATTTTTCTTGCTCTTTTCCATCTGGCACTTCAAGTAGCTGTCTTTACTTAACAGTCAACTTGAAGTTTTTAATAAGTCGTACAATGTGCAAGCTAAAACAGAAAGAAATTATCCCTTACTTCTTCTCTTCCAAAGTTCAACTGTTAAGTAAAAATAGCTCGCAATCATGTCTCTGCTCCAAGCCTTTGCATCCCAGCAGGAGCAAGGGTGCTCCGTGCTGACGCACCATCCCATGTTCCAGTGCACAGCACGTGGAGCTGCAGCTCCTCACCCACCAGCACTCAGCTGCTTCACTGGCATGCGAGTCCTGTCAAGCTAACTGGTGAAATACAACTTCCTGATTCAAATACACAGGAGGGATTTTTGTTGTTTGAAAAGGAAGGCCTTTAATGGTGGAAATTACATTTTTAATTTGGAGAAAGCAAGCCCTTCAGTCACAGTGGAATGCTTTGCACAGCATTGTGTTCAGTCAAGGCACAGGCTGTCTTTTTAATAAGTGCATTTACCTTAAGCCAGGTCACAAGTGAAAGCCCACTGTCTCCCAGAGTGTTTCCGTGTGATAAAACAAGATCAAAAAGATTGACCAAGCACCTACTCAGAGCACCATTAACTAAGGAATCCTACTCTAATTTGGTGCCACTTCCAACAGATCCCAGAGTACCTTCTCAGGTAAGCTCACCATTATTTGCATGCACAGAATGCAGGGTGGGACTGGGCACAAACAAATTAAATTAATTATCCCAGGTCCCTTCTGAGGCTTCTCAAATGTGACAGAACCACCACGACCATCTGGGCTATTCCACAACCACTTGGGACATCTGCTATCACTGCCATCTCTGCTCCTCTCTCTCTTCCAATTCCCCTGGCAATAATTAGACCACATCTGCCCTAAAAGTCAGTACCTGCACTTGACTTCAGTACTCAACTAAGACTTTCAGTAACCAGAAACTTCTACAACAAACAAACAACAAAAAAACCCACAAAAAAACCAAACAAACAAAAAACCCAACCAAACAACAACACAAACCAAAAAAATAAATTTAAAAAACCCAACCAACCAAACAAAACAAAACAAAAAAAACCCACAACAACAAACCTCCAGGAAGGTGATTCAGTTCTCATGTTCTCATGTAGGACATTCAATTCCTAACACAGGTCCTTCAGTGACATTCCTTTTATAGAGAGGTACAAATCCCACACAAAGCAGCTGTATTTATATTCAAGTGTGCTTCAAAACTAGAACACACATGCCTAACAATGTCATTGCAAAGCACAAAGTAATTTGGTTTTCCTGATTCCAGAATATCTTAATGCAAATGTGAAATCAGCTTAGTACATTTAGTCCCACCTTATGTACTTTAAAAAGAGTTCAAACACGCTTGCACTGCCTTAACTAACTTGATTTAAAATCATACTTAAGTAAATGCAAGCAGTTTCCCAGGTATTATATGGCTTATTCATGGACTACTTCTTTCACTCTGCACTCCTGTGATCAAAGACATCTTAGATGTAACAGGTGAGGTTATTTACTATTTATAAAAACAATCACTGTTTAATCTTCTTTTCAGAATTAGTCTTCTAAAAAGAAAATTAATTTTTATTAATTCTCTTTGAAAATCTGAGAGAGAAGTAGATGATTTTGGACATATTTTTTTCCTGCACAAAAGAAGAAAAATCCCCTCCTGCCAATAAATCTTTAGAGCACTTCAATAGCTGCTGGAATTGTGTAAACCACACTTTGGAATATTCATCATTTCTATGAGAGAGTATCCCCAGGACAGCAAAAAACTCCCAAACTTCAATTCCAATTTCTTGGGAGTTTTTTTCTTTTCCTCCTTGACTGTGGGTGTAAGAAAATAGTTTCTATTTATGTATTTGTTAACAGATTTTTTTAATGTTTGTTTTTGGTTTTTTTTTTAACAAAGCCACAAAGCTCAGAGAAATCACTAACAGAATTTAACAGACTTAAAAAACAGTTCAGAGGGAAGACGGTAGCAAAGTTATGAAAATCAATGCAAAACTGCAATATTCACAGTTCTCAATTACCAGCTGCATGCAAGACAGTCCTTTGTACTTTCTTTATTCACAGGACTAAGAAAATACGACTCATGATTTTGGAGAGTTCCCATAATCCTGAGTCTTTCAAATGAGTGGCAGAACTTGTTCCTCAACTGCAAGTAATGAAACAAACCAATCTTTGAACAAAATTTTAGCAGAAGTGTTATCCTGCAATAACTCAGGTTTAGTGTGGATGATGCAGCCAGAATCCTTTCAATTTGTGAGCCCACTCTAACTCCCATCAATATCAACTGGAAGCTGAATAATTCAATGTCTGCAGGATCCAAATCTGCTAAGACAGGAACAGTTGTGCCTGCACCTTGCTGTTCTCCTAATTCCTACTAAAAACCTTTTCTATTTCTTCCTCGAAAGAGATGGCTCTCACTGCTGAACACAAAAATGCTGGTTTTAAATGTAGATGGCCATGAGACAAATGCCAAGAATGTTTGCACACCTCTCCATTTACAGTAAGAAGGAAAATCATCTGGATTCAAGGATTCAAAACACAACATCTTTTGAACAAAGACATGGTAAGAGAAAGCCTTGAACAGAAGTGTGCCAAATACAAACAGCATACATAAGCAGACCCAAAAGGCAATGTATTGTGAAACCTTTTAAAACTATACAATACTATAGGAATTAAGTAAACTTAAAACTCCCCTGCAATACTCTCGTCATAGCTAATTTGTTATTTCCTGTACGCTCAGTACTAACAGCACAATGGAGCCTCTATTGTGGGCCTCCTCCCACAAGCTTTTAAAAAATGCAAGACATTCTTTTTATCTAGACTGGTGTGGCTAAAATACATCGAGCTTTACACAGATAAATGGTCATTTTAGATGCTGTTTCTGCTCATAAAAATAAAAAATAACAATGTGCTGCCTGGTGGTGCTGAGTTTAAACTTCACAAAGGAGTAGGGCTGTGATGGCTAAACTGCTGACCATGGATCTCAGGCTGGGCAACACTTTAGTTTTAGGGTAACAAGAGAAGATTTCACATTGAGAACTCTGCAAATTCAACACAATTCAAATCAGATTTGAGAGTCTCACAGGAGCTGAAAAAAATGAATGAAAATTTGACAGAATTCATGGTACAAAGCAACTTAAGTATTCACTGCAAGTCTTGATTGAGGGTGAAGGTAGTAAGTCCTTTAGGTGCAAGTAATTAGTTTATGGAGGTACTAAAAATTGATATTGCATACTTTTTATCTTAAAGGATCCTGAAAGATAGCACAAACCAACCAAAATGAACAAGACTTTCTTGTAGTAGCAGAAATGAATTAGAGTAATCCTGGCTCAGGACAGGCTGGGAAAAACACACAACCAGCACAGACAGGACTCTTAGTATGCAGGAGAGAATTTAGTGGGGATGCAAAATAAAACTTAAAATACTGCAGTGGCTTTGATCAGCACCTTAAGGACATTCCTTAGTAAAAAAGTATTGTGTTAAAATGGAATTAGCTGCCCAGTTCCAGTCAGCATGGGAACGCATACAACACTGAATTACTGAAGATCACTTCTCAGTAACCCTGACTATATGAATGGAAAAATCAACGACATGAGAAAGGCTGTGATACACATTAATACTGTTCACTGAAGCACCAGACACACATTAAGATGGCTGGTAGACCACAAATGTGAAAACGCTCATTACCCGGTTGAAAATAAACAGATTAACATATCTGGTACAACACATTAAAGTGAAAAAATATTTAAGTATCAGTTAAAGAGTTTGGAGACTGGCTTGTGGTTATCTCTGCTAAACACTTTTGTCCTGCATGACTCTGCAAAGACTCAAGCTATGCACTCAGCAACAGACAAACTGGCTGCAACCATCTAATGAAATTTGACTCATCTGGGAATCCTGATGAAGTGCTCCACACCACTGATTCTGCTAAGCCATACATTTTCCCTGCAGGATTGAGAGTGCTGCAAATACACAAAAAGCAGCATCAATTTTAGACTGTTTGGCTTAAAACAGAAGGTTAATTCTGAAAACCCATATTCAGGTAAAAATACCACAGAAGCCAATGGAAACTTTGCAATTATAAATTAAAGGAACGGGGATCTGCATCAATGGCATAGTCATTGCCATCTGTCGGCCCCCAGCAGCACCTCTTGCTGACTGTAGGTCTGACTAAGAGCTGCCTGGGGCAGCTCTCTCTTCCTACAAACCCTCCTGCACATCAGCCCAATCCAACTGGAGAGCACACATCCTGGTACAGCTCTTTTCTGGCTCATTCTCCCAACTTCTGACTCACCCAAAGGCTACGATGACATTTTGCAGAGTGGGGAAAAAAAAAAAAAAAAATCTATGCGTAGCAGCAGATAATGAAAATCTACTGCATTGCTGCTTCTTCCCGGCTCTTTTCTGAGCTCTGCCTGGCCAGGGCGCTGTCTGAGCACGCTGCAGGACAGCCCACCGGCCATTCCTCTGCCTGGCCAGGCACACAGGGCTTCACAGTACACAGGGCACGCTCCTGCCAGAGGACAGGAATACAGCTTGATGGCAATGCGGCAGGGACTGCCTGGGAGAGTCCCGTTTGCCATTCCTGCTGTCATCACGTGGGAGCCACGGGCTAATTCCTATTGAACACACTCGGAGGGTGGGAGAGAACAATCTGCCACATGGCAGCGGCAACAGCAGCGAGCCCAGTTTTCAGAGGTTCTGACATGAGCAAAACTGAAAGCAGGACCACTCTCTTCTGCTGCCCCAAGAGCTCAGCTTTCCTAAACCACTACCTGCTGTGGTTAGACCCAGCCACGGCTGTCCAACAACCTGTGGGTGAGGGCTACATCCCTCCTGCACAAAACCAGACGCATTCAGGTAAATGTGCACAACACCGGGCTGCCCACCGTGGCTTCCCCAACTACAGACATTTCTCACTTCAGAAGGTCACGCGTGAACCAAGCACAGAAGGTGCCAAAGCAACGCCTGCTTTGAAAGGCAGCAGAAGTCATGCTCTTGTCATGTTCCACACGGCACTGTGAGAATTCACTGCTATTAAAGCTTTCAGCACATCCCGCCAGGACAGAACTCCCGCCCCCCTCATCACAGGGTGTGCCCGTGTCCCACAGCCAAAGATGGAATCTAGCAAAAAATAGTGGTGCTGTTCAGGAAGAGCTTTAGAGCACATCCAACAATACAGAGTTTGGGCTGCACACAGGAATCTGGAACTGTGACTCAAGTTAAGTAAGAAATGTTTCCCTGCTTCCTTTTTTTTTTTTTTTTGAGTTGGCATCAGAGCTCCCCTAAATAGACCAAAAGGAGATGAGGGGTAAAGTGGTGAGCTCTGGCACACAGGCAAAAAGCGTGAACGACTTCCACTGCAGACTTATGTAACTTTGCTGGTGGTGACACAACTCGCTGAAGGGTGGTTTAGGCACAGATAAGGGACATCCACTGACCTGTAAATAGAACTGTTGAAATATGCCTTAAAATGCCTCACGTAAAGCAAAATTATATAATCACATTACCTCATGCTTTAATACTGAGACAACAAAGGCTTCATATGCAGCAGAAATAAAAGCTTGCTATTAATACCTCGACTTCAGAATTAGCTGAACAATTGTCCCCAGTCCCCAGGGCCAGCTTTTTCTGCTTTCTGCAGAAAGGGATTCTGCATAGAATCCCTTCTGGCTGACTAACCTGGCAGGTATACTGCATGGAAGTTCCTTTAAAAGCCCCTTGAAAAAGGCAGTATAAAAAAAGATGGAAATACAAAGATGAGCAATACTCACCCAAAATAAATACCAGCACAAAATATGCTATTATATTAACTACACTTAGTTCAAAGGAAAAAAAAAAGTCAATTTTCAATTACGTTGATTAGACACAAATTGGATAATTAGCAAATAGAATAATAATAATAATAATAATAATAATAATAATAATAATAATAATAATAATAAGGGAAACATTATATGTTTGAAATGAAGTCACAAAAATATTCCAGAAGAGAGAACAAGCTAATTCATAACCTTCCTCAAAAATTAATTACTCATTCTGCTACAGTAAACATAAACACTTTATGTTTTGCATACTAGAAAACAACCTATTCATCTAAGGCACAGATGTTCTTCAGAAGAGATTCTTTTAAGCAAGTTTTGTTTTTTTTTTTTTAAATTTAATTTTACCTTGTGGATTTATTTTTTTTAATTATTATTTCATTATTGCCAGAATACCCATAGAGGTGAAGACCCAGGTTAAGGCAGGCATCCATCCTTGGGCTGTCTTTAGAGGGCAGAGCCTGTAACCACAGGCTGGGGAATCTAGATCCAGATCTTCCCATCTCAATGCACCACAGATCACAGCTACCAGGTGGCACAAATTAGAGGAGCACAGGGACCGTCTCCTCTTCCTTGAGGAACCAGATAGCTCTCTGGTCATGTTCAAAAACAATCTGAAGTTTCTGCCCACTTCAACCACCAAACCAAAGCTGAACACCAAAGTGCCTCAAAAGATCCAAAAGCATCTAATCTGGGGACTCTCTACGCCTTCTTCGCGTCATGAACAATTTGGGATGCTTACTCCATTTCCCTTCCCCACACACCAGTTTCAGTCAGCCAACACACTCACATGTTGCCAGATTCCCAAAACACCCCGATCACATTAATCATTTGGGGAGATGGGCTGAGCATTACTGTGCACTGGAAAAGATCCTGTTGTAATCCCAGCTCAGAGATCCTAAACCGCCTTCCACAACTGAAACGCCGCCAGTTCTCCCAGAGGAACACTGGCGAGGGAGCAAAGGGTTACATTTCAGCAGGAAATGTTCATTTTAGATTTATCAGTAACACATGTCTTGGTGATCAATTCACAGACTAAAATGAATCATCATCTTTGCTCTTGAGGCAACAGGGGAGAAAAGGACCCAAAACTGGAAATCTGTCCCCCCTGACTGTAAATCCTTTGCTCCCCTGTCTGGGAGTGAGAAAGCACGTGCAGCTGAAGAACTAAGGCTAAAGGCCTCTGTAATACAACTTTTATCCTCACCTTAAATTTTAGGACATGTATTAAAAGTGTAACTTCATCTCTACTCTCACACTAAATAAATAATTATGGGGCCAGGAGGTAAGAGAGCCTCAGAGGAGGCTGCTATGCTGCTGCACTGCCAACTGCTCTGGGATTTGAAAGCTTGACACATGCTGGAGTATCACCTCATCAATGTTCCCAGCTGGCTTGGGAAGCAAAAACCTGACTACTACTCTTAAAGGCGGGTCTCTCACACACAGCAGCCAAGTGCTCCAGATAAGTGTCAAGAAATACAGTTATTACAAACGCATGGTAAGTCAAAACAAAATGGCAACGAGAACTTTTAGCCCAAAACATAAGCACAGTTTCAAGTTTAGTGTTGCATTTCACATAAGAAAATTAAAGACCACGTTGCTTTTCAGCATCTTGGCTTAAAAGATATTCAGATCTGTGCCCTTCTACACACTTACTGCTGCTCAAACTGTTTTCTGGTAAAAAAAGCTTTTTTATTTTTTTTTGTTCTTACATATTTACAGTATTCACGTAAAAAAAAAAAAGATACTCTGGGAGAATGCCAGTTTTCTCCCCAAAAGGGATGACCCAGCCTAGTCAGTGATCTGCAGTAGATGCTCTTATTTGCTAATGAGGGATAGACTTGATGTTACAAAATGCTGGCAAGTCAACTACTGTATCTGTATGATAACACTTCACAGTATGCAACCCAATCCTAATCTCTGGGATCACACTTTGGGCTAAGAGCTGCAACTCTGTTTACACTGCAAATAACACAATAGCTCTCAGAAAGGGAGAGATTAATAACTTGAAGGATCATACATTTTCAACAAAGGGCAGACACTATTTTATCTTTATGATGCAGAAGGACAAGTCAAGAGGTAACTAAACTGACAAGCATAAGGGCACTTGTAATTTGTTTTATCATGCTATCAGAATTCCACAGGATGACAAAGTATCACAGCATATACAATATTTACAATGAGGAGCTTTCTACACCAGTGTACTGTGTGCTCGGAAGCTGCACGCTCCAGCTATTCCTTAACTACAAACGACAACACTCAACTGCAAAATTCACAAAGGTGACTGGAGTAGTTTCATTCCAAAATAGCAGTTTCATTGACTAAACTCTTCTACTGAGCATGACTGCAGCAGTTCTCAGAATTATTGCTATTTTATTTGCCAATTCAGTAATGAACACACTCCCTGATGGAGAAACACTGAATCTGTGTTATTTGGGGGAGGGGGGCACGGGGGCTGTGTTCACAGAAGGACAGAAAACACACCATTGACTCTGAACCAATTCACACCCATCAAACAAGCACAGACATACTAAATTCATGTCCCAAGTATTATTCCTTATTAACAATGACAAAAAGGAAGTAACAATTTGACTCTCTCACCTTCTCTCATCTGTTTATGAATTGCAGCCACCTCATGAACACCCATTTCTTGTTCAGGGTGGAAAAGAGGCAGGCTGGGGGCAGAGGGTTGCTCCGTTTCCTTTTGGTTTGAAATACACCAGTGAATTGCCAATGGGCAAAATATTTTGTCACTACCTCACTCTGGGGAAGGCTGACATAATAACAAACTGAAGAGGATGCTATCTGTCGAACATTAAGGAATTCCAATATTGAAATCTTGCTGCCTTTGGGGGTCAATAAAGAGCAACATTATAAAATACACTAAAGTTAGCAGTTTGGGCTGCTAATTTTACATGCCTGCTTCACCAACGCACAGCTAAAAATAGATAAAACAGATAAGAGCACAGAACAAAGAGATGCACTGGACAATTATCTTGCTGCTAGCAGTCCCATTTATACTCATCTTTTTAACCCTTCCTATTTATAAAAGAAACAGATTTTTAAAATATTACTTAATGCAATCTCAATATGAAATTATAAAATAGTGTTTTCTTTTTCTTGGTATTTTCTTGCTCCCTTCCTAGTAGGACAGAATAATGAGATTTAAAGTATTTTAATAAGGGCATCAGGCTACTTGCCAAGGGGCTCGAATACTAAATAAGAATATTTACATCTTTTAAGACCCTGGAGGAGGAATCAGTGCAATGCATTCGACACACATACACACATCACAAATATCACAGTTAATTTTAATTCACTGCAAAAGAAAGTACACACTCACTTCAGTTTATTAGGCCTCATTATTTTCAATGAGGCTAAAGGGATGATTATCTTTAGCTGCTCCAATGTGGCCTAAAAGCAAACGTTCTTCCTGTTAAGGACAACATTTACTAAAACCTAAGGCACAGTGAAATTGTTCAATTTAACTTACAACAGGTGAAATTTTAAAATCAAGCACTGCTAACAATATTTTCTACCATTACTCTGTCCAGCTCGGTTCTATGACTTAAATCCTGACTTTCGAATTTAATTTTTAGAGGAAAACAAAGCAGCATAGCAGTCTGACTCATATCTACACTGTAAACAGGCTTATTCTGTCCTTTGTAGCCTTCTTTTGGTAAAATTTGCTTACAAAATGATAATCCTTATAAACAGAATCGACATTCTGTCTCCTTATGTCTGGGGGCAGGAAAAAAAAATCACCTTCAGATTAACACGACAATTCATGTCAGGCAATTCCGGAGGCACATCGGTAACATCACTCTGTGCATACTATACATGTTATCTTAAAAAACAACAGCATAAATGCATGCTTAAAAAAAATAAAGGAATGGGAAGGAAAGAAAGAAACAAATTGAGATTTAGGGTGAAGAGCCTTACCTCTGACACACAACCCGTCCGCAGCTCTGCCAAAACCATCCCACCAGCCAGGCCTTAAGCACTTTTTAATATCAATAAAACGCCGCTTTTAAACTTCCTGTTTATCCAAACACCGGCCCAGCTTTCCCTGCAGCTCGGAGCCGGCACCACGATCCACAGGGGGAACCCAACACCCCAAAACCATCCCGGGGGGACCCAACACCCCAAAACCATCCCGGGCGCAGCTTTTAGCGCCCTTTGAGTTTGGTACTTCGGGACGATTCGCACCCCCCGCCCCTCGTTTTTATTTCCCTTTATGTTTTCACCCAGCCTCAAAAAGCAGCCACCGGACAAAGTTGCGCGGGCTCGGCGGCCGCCAGGGCAGCCCCTCATCCCGCGGCGGGGCCCGGAGCGGCCGTGACGGGCACACAAAGCGCGGTGGTGGCGGCCGCTCGTGTGTGTCCCCCCCCTCCGCCCCGCACCGCACCGCGGCGAGCAGGCCGGATGGTTACCTAGAGGCAAGCCCTTGTTCAGGAGGTGCGAACTTCCCATGGAGGCGCCGCGCTCCGTCCGCGCCCGCCGCGGGAAGGAGGAGGAGGATGAGGACGAGGAGGATGCCGGGGGGCAGCGCCGCTCGGAGCCGCCGCGGCAGCCGCGGCATATGGCGGCCGCTCCGTGGGCGCCCCCGAACTGAGCGGCGCCTCGGTGCGCGCCCCCGCCGCCGGGCGCGTCCCCACCGCCGCCGCGCGCACGCGCGCCCGCCCGCCCCCGCGGAGGGAGGGGCGGGGTGGGGCGGAGAGGGGAGCGCGGGAGGGGAGGGGGGGGAAACGGCCGCTGCCGCCGCCGCTGCGCCACCCCCCAGGTTCGATCTCCTGGTTCTAGGCGGGCGCCGAGACGAACGAGACAGCGGGGCGGGCGAGCCTGGGTCGGCCGCGCGTAGCGAAACCGAGATCTGCCCCGGGACGCGATGTCGCCGCTGCTTTGTTTTGGTTTTGTTCGGTTTGGGTTGTTCTAACTTCGGCAAAGTTAACCCCGGCTGCGTTCACGGTCGCGGAACGGGTCAGGCTGGCAGGGACCACAGCGGGTCGTCGGGTCCAAGCTCCCTGCTCGGACAGTGTTTTCCCAGAGCGCGTGGCTCAAGAGTGCATCCAGACGGGTCTGGAGCATCTGCAGGGAGGGAGACTCCGCACCCTCTCTGGGCAGTGCATTCCACGTGCAGCCCCTGCTCAGGACGGCTCTCCCCCGTGAACTCCCTGCCTATCTATCGCTGCCTGCCCGCTCCTGGCACGGCACCCGAGCACCAGCACTTCTGCTGTTTCGCTGTATTTGTGCTTCGGCTAAGGCTTTTCCCTCACGAACTAACAGGAATTAAAGCAAATAAAGCCACGACGCTCTAATTTTACACCGGTGCTTCCTCGATCCGCCCTGAGGAGCCCCAGAACTAACCCCGCGCTCTCCGCAAGGTCGGCACGGCCGCGAGCGGGGACAGCTCTTAGAGAAGGAGCAGCGAATTGCCGCAGCCCGGTGAATCCAAGGCCGATTTCTGCCCCACCGGGATGCTCCCATCGCGCCCACGTGGCCGCGGTCCCTCGGGGTCACCCCACGCCCGCCATGCCCTCCCCGCCCCAACAGCGGCGGCGGCGGCCGACGCGAACCAAAGCGGTGGCGGCGCCCCCGCGGCCGCTGGGTCGGCTGACGGCGGCCCCGCCCGGGCGCGGTGAGGGAGAGGCGGCCGCCATGGCCCCTCCGCCTCCTGCCCCGCGGCTTTTCTCTCCTCAGCGCCCGGAGCTCCGCTCCAGCTCTCCCAGAAACTTTCACTCTACTGGCACGGCCGCCCCTTCCTCCTTCCCAGGCGCGGGCGGGAAGCGGAGCCGCGGCCGTTCACTCGCCCGTCCCCACCCACAGCCCAGCCCAGGCCGGCAGCGAACATCCCTTCTCTCTGGGCTTTTCCAGAAATAAAATGATCGTTTCCTGTCAGCGAACAGCCCCAGCATCCTTCAGGGACCCGGACCCCCTCGGATAAAGTCAGAGACTCCTGGGTAGCAAACAACAGCAATTCACTGGGAGAACGGACAGGGCTGTGGATTTCCCCCCGGGCTTTTTTTGGGAGTTGGTTTGTCTAGGAGGGGAATATTTGAAGCCAGAGGTTATGAAGGGTGGTTTCAGCCTCCGAGCTGTGTGGATTTCAGGAATCCGTTCAGGGCACAAGTCAAGGATTTTAGCATACAGGCAGCCTTCAGCAGCTTGGCTCCAGCTCCCTAATAACTTGTTTTCCCCCATCATTTCCCAGGCAGTGTCCCTTTCATGGGATTATCCACCGGGATTGGGAGGTGATTCCCAGGACGTTTATGCAACCCCTGACTTATCTCCATTTTCCTCCTGTATTCCTGGGAAAGCCTTTTGTGGCTCAGCACAGACGTCTCAGACATCCCTCAAAGAACAGTTTCCCTGAATTCTCACTGTGCATCACTAGGGCAGCAGCTAGCCAAGCGCCTCATGTGGGGTTTGTATAAATAAATTTGGGTTTAATCACTTTAAAGTGGCTAACCACTTTATTGCCATTTATAGATGTTAGCAAATATAAAAACACATACATATCAAAGCTCTAATGAGAAAATAATTATTTTTTTCTCCCTCGCTTCTTCAGTTGCCATGTGGCAAAGTATCACGAATGAGCATTAAGGGGGTCAAACACGCTTAAACCACAAGAGAAATATCTGTGAATACCAATATGGAAATGAAAATCTCCAGAAAAAATTACTAGTAGAAAAGGGGGAAAAAACCAAACATGAAATTAAGAATTCAGTTGCATTTTTTAAAAGAGAAACATAAACAGATCCAGGCACTGCGACCATGTCCTTGGTGGGGTTACATGACTGGGCAAATGTTTAGATCTAAACTGGAACTGCTGCTCCAGGGAGGGAGGGGAGTGTGGCACAAAATATTATGACAAGGGGAGTGCTCTAAGTGAGGATAAGTTGGCATGATGAACAGATGGAGGATTCAATAACAGGAGGTTATTAATACTGCAGTTTGGTATTCTCTACGCTACTTCATGAAGGGATTCATATGCTTGCTCTTTTTCCTTTCTGATTGTACACAGACCGAACAAATACACACGCTGTAGGTAACAGGGGACTCAGTTACTTCCTGGCACACCCATCACAAGTTCATGTTTCCTGGGAAAAATATCATGGGCTGGATCCTCAGCTGATGCTGACTGGACCAACAGTGTTCCCTCCAGCAGGAGCAAGTCGAGTTGCACCTGCTGAAGGAAAGAGGTTATCTGACCCCAACTCCCCAAAAAGGCGGTCTCTTTACAAAAGGTCTCTCCACCCTGCTCCACAGCTGCCACAAGGCACCTGCTCTCAAGAGTAAACTATGCAAACTCTCAGGATGGAAAAGAACATGAAATAACTCAAGAGAAATCCAAGTTTTCTTTCAGAACACAATGCAGTGCTCTTTCTGCTTAAGAAAATGCAGCTCATTTTTTCCCAAATTCAGCCCTCCTCCTCTGCATGGCTGTCAGTGGCCTAGTTTGGGACTGGACATGAGAAAATCCACAAGCAGACCAGCTGCCTCCAGCCAAGTCTCCGGTTGCCCCCATCCGTTTTGCTTCCTGCTTTCTCCAGCAGCTCGCCTCTGGATCACCTCACATTCAGACAACTTCACAACATTTACACTATAGCTCACACAGCTACAATACCAGTACACCTTTCACAAAACCTAACAATCCCCATCCTCTTATTGCATTTGGGCACTGCTGTTACTGCAACCTCTTTTTTCAGCTGTAACACAGCTGAGTGTCTTCTGTGCCCTGCACTAAGAATTATGGCATTTTTCAAAGCCTCCAAACTGTTTCTTGGCTTAAGAGTCAGCTGGAGGAGCACATGTGCTGCAGAGCAAATACATTGTTTTAAGTGTATCTGTTAGCAGCCACATGTATAATTTACGTACAAGTTTTATCCCCCTCAGAATGGACAATCAGAAGGGCATGACCTTGGGCTTTGACAAATTCAGTGCATTAGGGTTCACTATCTTTAGCAGATGTGACTTTGAAGATACTGAAAGTGGAAATTTTTCTGTTTTACTGCCTAAGCAATGATCCAAGATACATGTTGAATGTTTTCTGAAATAAATAGTGAGTTTTGGCAATTTTCTTACTCAAAGATACCACTACTGTGTGCTTAAAGATTTTCCTTGGTTTGTCACAGCCGTGTGTGCTGGTTCTTTTATGCATGATTTTGCTTTGTTATCAAACAGACGTCATTCATTGTAACAGTTGTTAAAGCCATAAATTTAAAAACTTTATGCATTTTTAATCAAAATGCGAGATTATGTTTCAATGGAATATCTTAAGTTTTGTCAACATTAAATCTTGCAGATGCTATTAGGAGATCTTAGGAGAGATTTATGTCAGAAGAAAAGAATGGTTGAATAAAGCAGGCCCAACATTTAACCTTCATCCTACAATAGGTTGTTTAAATGTATAATCAAACTAAGTCAATTCAATTTATTTAAAATCTGCAAAGAAAACTTTGTTTGGATTTAAATATTTCCTTAATTCTTTCTTTTATATCCTGAAAAACATTTGTTTATATAACACGCACAGAGATCAGCCTACTTTGATTTTGCAATTGTGTCTTTTAATTACAGCTTTTTTTTGGTTATAACTTCCTCTAGTGTGCAACTTCCCACTGCAAGAAGTTAATGCTTTCTGGTTCATGTGAAAGTCATTTTGGAGAAAAATCTTCTGCAGGTTCTGAGAGGAAAATGGGGAAAAAAGAATAATTGACTAAAGAGAAACACCTCATCTTTAAGAAACTGTGGTCATTGCAAGTGTGAAATAAAGTAGAGGACCTTCATCTACTGTTAGAAAGAAGGTGAAGGATCAAAGTAGTAGATTAAAGTTCCACTTAATGAACAAGAAGTTCAGCTGTGTCAAACATTCAAAATAATTTCTGAAATGCCAAATGTGCATTGCTCCTTTCTCAGAATGGAACAGCTCTACTAGCTCTGTGCTGGAAATACGAAGTGAAAAAGCTTATAGAGCTGAATGAATGGAAGAATAAATTCCACTTCAAACCACTGAATACAAAAAAACCTCTCTCCTCTGATGTCATCTGTATTAAGTGACTAAGGGATTTTATTCTTGATCTCACCCTCTTCATACAAGTGCTAAAAACATAAGAACGAGGGTGGAATTAAATCCTCTGCATTTTCTGGTTGTCGTGAAACAAAATGTATTATTTTCCATGTAGTCAGGAGGAGTTACCAGACCATCTCCAGGACAGTCTGTGTTCTGGCTGAAGAGAAAAATAAGATAGAGACGAACAGCAGAAGAAATCTATCAAGAACCATTAGTGGATGTCAGCCATTGTCCATCTGTTCACAGTAGAATAAATCCAGACCTGAAGGAACAACTGCAACCTGCCCCATATGGCTCGCTCCCTTCTGTGCTGGCAGGGCTTCTTTGGGGATTTGACATTGGATGAGGTAAAGGAGAAGCAGCACAATCTGTGTTCCCAGGAATGAGCAGCCAATTAACATGAAAGGACAAAAAATGGCTTAATGACCCAGGGAAGGTTTTCTCCTCCTCACCCTGTCTGAAATCTTGGAGTGCATTCAAACTGTGTAAATTGTAGAGTTACTACACTGAGGGTCCTGCTTTTAATGAAATCTTAAAAATTTACATTTAGCTACTAACAAAATTCTGTGGACAGTGGGTATCCCTCACTTGGTGAGACCATGGATCCAGTTGTCTCCCAAAGTGTTAAAGAAGGCATTTAGAACATATTACACTCACATTCCATTAAAAATTATAATGCAGTATGCTTTAAACATAATGAACCAGCATAACAACATTCTGCATTTACTTTTATAGAACTGGATTATTGAGTAGTAATTTACCTCTCAAGTTTTAAATCAGTCTGGGCCTGGTCATGAAGCAAAGTGCTATTTTTTAAATGATTAAGGGAAGTAGGCTCTGGCCTATGCAGAACAGTTATGAAATCTGACTGTCTCTTTAGAATTATAATGAGAACCAGATATTCTTTATAATGCTGCATTCTGCATGCAAAAAAACAAGATCTACATATTAAGGCCAGCTGAAGGGTTCAAAACCCACAAGTCTGGAGTAGATTCAATAACCTGTTCGGTGGTGGTAGATTCACAGGTAATGTGGAGCATAATGAACCATCCAATGGCCTAAACAGAACCAGTGGATGTCCTGACTGAACTTGCTACTGTGGGTGTGTCTTACTGAGCTGCAGTGTCATTTTCACTCTAGTGTCCTCCACCTCCTCTTGAGTTCTAACACACTTGGCATCTTATTTTTGTCAGAACTGCACAACAAGTAGCCAGGGGAAAAAAGCAAAAGTTGTATCAGAGATAGTTTCCAAGTTCCTAAACTATTACATTTGCATTTGTGACCATTATTCATTCACTAGGTGGCATAGAAAGCATCATTCTTCCTTGTTTCAAATATGCACAAGACTGAGGAAGCCCTCAAGAAAAATTAAACAAATATGAAATCAAAGACATATCTCACTAAGAATTCAGCTAGAGACTTCGCTCTGAAGCTAAGCAAAAGTCTTACCCATCTGAAAAACCAGCAAAGATACTAAAGGATGAAAAAAGCAGCATGGTGTTACATGAAAATGTCCATTTGCTGTCATGGACCTTAAGCACAACCATGCACTGAGATTATGACATTTATGACAATGAAATGAACTCTCCTGCTTTGTCAAATTTACTTGGGATGATAACAAGTTACCAGTCTTGAATTTCATCCTCTTCAAAACTGAGCACTGCTTTGTATCACCATGAAATACTAAATACTGCACTACCAGCACTCCACTATCACCTACTGCTAAGATAAGACAGTGGTTCATCAGTGAGGAAAAAGTGACCTCTAGTGAATCTTCACACCAGCTCCTGAGACACCTCCCTGGCTCTCTCTGACCGGTCACATCCTCTCCAATTAAAATCTGATCATGCTGCACCTCAACACCAGTCAGCAGCTGCACCCCATCAGTCAAGCACTTCAGGTACCTTCAGTAATCCACACTGTGCACAGCAGCTGTAACAAGCAACAGAAGACATTAGCACATTGAAAAACCTCAAAACGTTTATCTGAACACAGTAAAACCTGCCCACTGATAATGGTTGGATAATTTAACAGACTGCAACAAAACATGCGAGATCTACCAGGAGGTTAAAACTATTTAATTTGACTTTAAAAGTAGTATATCCAGAGGATTTGTAAACAAAACGAGAAAAACATCCTATTAAATATGTCTTAAAAGTACCAGTGTTAAGTGTTCTTTGCACTCAAAGAAAGCAAGAAAATTAGAGTAGAGAAGAACAGTAAGCAAAGAGATGGCCAGGGAAAATCAATTCCATACTTACAACATACAGAACAATATACAGGCTAGGAAATCCATTACAGTGAATGGTTGATGGTTTTAGAACAGTAAGAAGAAACTAGAAAGGTTTTATGTGTAAAACACATACCCCATTAGCCAAAGAAACATATTCCATGTTCTCTGCCTCCATATACGTGGCAACACACTAATATTTTTAACCTTGTCCTAATACATGTATCCTTTTCTAACAAGAATCTATAGGAAGATATTGAGAAGCCCACATTTTTTCTTTTATTAAACCAAAATACTCTTGTGCAGCTTTTTTACTTCCTGTTCTCAAGACTTAAAACTGAAAAGCTGAAAAGTAAACTGCAAGAAATCCTTATCCCTATGCAAGACTTCCAAAATACAATTCAGATCCATAAGGGACACCAATTTATGTGATTTACAGAGTAATGTAAAAAAACCATATATATATATATATATATATATATATATATATATATTGAAAACACTCCCTTTATATAGCTGAATAATGAGAGAGCAGTGTGTTCTCCTAGCAGAAAGATCACAGTACTTATATTCATGTAACACAGAATTTCACTACAGAAGCAAAGGCGATTCAAAGAGGTGATAATCAGTATCAACAGATTTACTGCTATTTGAGCTGATCTTTACTGCCAAATACTCTGACTTACAGACTAAGGCAGCATTGAGCACTATGATAGGATGGTATTATTTAAAGATTAATGGATAAACTTTCCAAAGGCCTTATCATATTACATGAAGAAGATACTGCAGAGAGAACACATCTCGTGAAAATGTTTGCTAAATCATTGTCTTTTTAACGGTTCAACTCCTCTACACAGGAAAACGCCATCTGACAGAGATGTTTTGTTCAATTTGTATCACAGCACAGCACAACTCTGGTCCTACAAGTGCCTTCTGGGAACTCCATCATCTCACAACAACCATTCCTCTCGACACAGAAGGATCACTGGTGCAATTTTAAACACAGCTCTTTTTGTGCCAGGCAGGCATCGGCAAGGTGGCTGGGCTGACACATCTGCAGCGTCTGTGGTTCACAATGGCACTGTGGAAAGCCCACGAAGAGCTCAACCTGAGCCATAAACAGAATTGTTTGAGATCACTGACTGCAACCATTAACCCAGCACTGCCAAAGCCACCGTTACACCATGTCCCCAGGTGCCACATCCACATGTCTTTTAAATACCTCCAAGGACAGTGACTCAACCACTGCCCGGGGCAGGCTTTTCCAATGCTTGGACAGCCTTTCCATGGAGAAATTTTTTCCTGATATCCAATCTAAACCTCTCTGGTGCAACCTGAGGGCACTTTCTCTTGTCATGTCACTTGTCCAGGCCCTTCCCTTATCCCCAGAGTGAGTCACCCTGTCACAGAAGGAGATCAGGTTGGTCAAGCAGGACCTGCCTTTCACAAAGCCCAGACTGACAGGGCTGTAGTTCCCAGATCCTCCTTCTGGCCTTTCTGGTGGATGGGCGTCCTATTTGCAAACCCGCAGTCCCCAGGGACCTCCCCAGTGAGCCAGGACTGCTGGTAAATGATGGAAAGTGCCTTGCAGAGCAAAACAAACAGCATCAAAATTAATTCTATGACAGTTTTGAAAGGTAAATTTCCTGGAACAGAGTAGTGAGTAGAAGAGGACTTGGAACGTTATGTACCTATTGAAAGCAGGTTCAATTAATGCACACCATGTTGCATATCCTGCTTTTTTCTTTTTTTTCCCATTTATTTCATCAAGACAATTAATTGGTTTCTTAACATATGCTGTTTTTTCATGAAACAGGGTATCTTATACTGCTTTTATGTAATGAACTGTTATTTTTCACTACACTGATTTGCCATCTGAATTACAAGATCACAAATAACACAGTAAACATTAAAAATCTGCAACATTGATGCAATCAACAATTTTTAAAGTTTTCATCTTTATCACATAATTCCAAGGAAGATTTTAAGGTATATAAAGCCTATTTTTCCCTTCAAATTTTTACGGTTTCTTTGAGTCCTATATAATTATATGAACATCTGAAGGGTCCCTGATATCAGAATACTCTTTTATTAATTTGTATTATTTTATGTATCTGGAAGAATGATCATAGTGCAGGCTTGTACATCAGCACAGGAAGAAGAAAGTTCAGCAGACATAGAAAAAAAGGGAAATACTTCTATGCAAACAGATTGGGTTCTTAATTAAAATGATTTGATACGCCTTATGAACAGTGCAAGTTATATCACAGATGATGAAGTTACCTTAGGAAAAATGTACTTTAAATTAACTACTGGAGGCTAAAGACAACTGAGCTGTAATAATAAGAAAATGTATATAGATAAGTTATAAATAATTAATTCTCTTTTTCTGAAAGACCTGGAAACAAATGGGAACACGCTGTGTATCGCTGTTCTGTGCTGATCTCTAACTGAAGTGGCTTCCGAGACCCGTGACCCAGAAAGGTTAAAGTTTGTGTCTTTCCCAGAGGCTGCACCTCTATGATTAACATTACAGAGAAACCCACATCAGAAAGAGCTATCACAAGAGAGGAATGAACAATAATTCACGGAGATAATAAATAGTCAAAGGAGAAGAAGAAAAACAACCCTACTTTGGTTCAATGAGTATTCTGAATATTTTTCCTTTTATGCATCATAACTGTAACTTTTACTAAATACAAGGTACTGAAGGAGACGATTTGTTTGTTTCTTGAGGTTTTACAATCACAAGCAGAATTAAGTGTTCCCAGTCTATTCCTGAATCTTTCTTGACAAGAGATTTCCAAATGTACTAAAATCTATGGATGTTTTCAGACGCAGACAGATGTCTGAAAGGCCAGAGGCTGAGGTCATCAAACTCATCTCATCTGTGACCTAAACTTAGTCTCTTGGCTCTCTTATAGGAAAAACAAAAAAAAAAGAAAAGAAAAAAAAAAGGGCAGGGGAAAGGGAAATGATTGAAGGGAAAGGACACAAAAAATTGTTTACTAATTTATTTAAATTATTTTTCTAGTTAACTTTTAATCTAATAGCACACACACAGTTCGGTAATATAAAAACCAAGATGATGCACATTGAGAAGATATATAATATAATATAAACTTGGTCATCTATCATTAACTGCTCCTCACAGCCGAATTATTGTTTATGGCATTATTAGCAGTCAACTGTCTGTTATTTTCTGCACATTTAACCAACCAGATTTTCAAGAACCCACATTTAAATCTCATTTCAAAGGCCATTTTACTGCACTGAGTTAAATTGCTTAAATTTATATGTATTTTACATAAACCTTCATTTATCAACAAACAGCTCAATTTCTTGGTTCTTGAAACACTCAAAGAAAAAAAAGTACCATGCTGATGCTGACATCATTTTGGCTGCTTAAGGGAAGATAAAATTGGGTCTCTCAAAGCTGCAGGCAAAATACTACAATGGATAACAAATATTCCTTGTGTATACATGATTGGAACGGCTGTCTCCATTGGGCGCTGACTGTACATTGTGGAGCACAGAATGGATTCTGAGAATATTTTATTGTTAGAGTCAGCTCATGTGGACATGCAGCATGCAAACAGTTTATTTCACAATTGCTGCTACCTGCTCCCTGACCCCAGAGATGCTTTCTTGCTTAAAACAACCATCAAACCTCCAAAACACTACAGAAATCCACCATGTAAATAAATAAATAAATAAATATACTCATGGAACAGGGGTCTATTTAGAAAAAAAGGAAAGATTCAGTGATGGTAAATTTTCTGAATCTTTTTCCCTCTGATGGCTGCAGGGTAGTCTAAATTTTTACATATAATCCACTGTTAGGATCAACACTGTTTCTGTTCTGCTCTTAAAAAAAAAAAAAAAAAAAGAAAGAAAGGAGAAAAGAGGTTTTGCACAGGAGCATTAATAGTTCCACTTGCCCTGTGGCAAATGGGGAAAATATGTCAATGTGAATTACTGTACTGTCTCCATGGATCAAGATTTCTCTTAGTGCTTTCAAAATTCCACTAACAGAAACAATTGCTAAGAGCATTTGCTACTTAGTCTGCTACGCTGGAATCAAATAAGACCTTAGGATCAACTAATGCTAAAATATTATCTTCTATATTGATTTTCTCTCCCTACATTAACTGAGGGAAGCAAGAGCTAAATAATTTCAGCTGGAAAGAACAGTCTATTGCTCTAACAAGGACATCCAAAGAACTTAAATAATCTAGATAATTGCAAAATAGATTTTTGAGCATCTTACACTACCAGAAATGTAAGACTATCACAGTATAATTCTACTTCTTTCTGACCCAAAAAACTTGTACTATATATATGACTCACTACATGGTAAAATGCAACATCTCTCTCTAGAGAAACCAAGCACACCCACACAGATGCATTAGAAAAAATAATTCTAATTGTGAGCAGTTGTGCATGCACGTTCAGATCCAAAGTAGTGAGCTAAATACTAATAAATACATTCCAAGTCCATTTTCTCTACTGGAAGGCTACTTTATGGGAGTTTTATTAGAGTCTTTTAAAAATACCTTTTTCCTAGTACTAGATTATGGTCTCAATTAATTAATAAAGAACAATTGTTTAAATTCTTGGGCCATTGGGCAGATGTGGTATGAAAATATATTTCTAAATTCAATCTGGCCAACAAGAATGAAATCCAGACACTGTGTACTTACACACTGCTGATTATTTCTACTAAATAGCAAATTATTTTCATTAGAAAGTAATAATCTTAATTCTTATACTACATTCATCACCAGGATTCATAAATATCTAACAAATTCATTTAAGGCAACCATGAAGATGCAACAAATTAGAGCTTCACAGGATGTCCAAGTTAGCTCTACTGACATTCTGGTTTAAGAAGTTAGTGCTAGACAAGGCTGATAAAAGCAAACATATATTGAAAGGATTATGATCAGTTATCTTAGGACACATTTGTCAAAGAAAAACTCTCTCAGTAAAGCTGTTTCTAATATTTGTCATCATCTTCACCAACAGTGTGGACATAAATAGAAAATCTTTGCAAAAATTACTATGAACATCATAAAAACAATAATAGCTGACTAAAAAATAATAGCAGAAGTGTAATCATGCAGTCATTTCGGATCACAGATAAATGAAGAAACAAAACATGCTTTAATAAATCCAAGATGGAAAGTTTTGCCATTAGAAAAGACTACTGTCATGCTGACAGGGTAGGGAATTGGAGCCTTAGAAGGGATGTGCAACTATCTCAGCTCCAAGAACCAGACCTTGACATGAGGAAGTCATGTTTCCTTGAAAAATTCCTTAAATTCAAGTATGGAGGAAACTTTTGCCATTGTGGACAGGATTACCAACATTATAAATAGTGAACTGTTACTGCCAGCTCTGCCATCCATATCTGCATGGGTGAAGGCTGCAAAAAGAAAAACTCAGTGCTGGAGAAAAAAAAAATGCCTGGAAGAACACAATATATTCATATTGCCAAGAAAACCCTGAGAGATAACATGTTTACACTTTGCAGGGGGAAATACCAGACACTAAAAGCCTGCCTAATCTTAAAGGAAGACATCATAACACCGAGCAGCTTAGAAGCTCATTCAAAAGTCAGTATTTTCTAGCTTATTTTGTTCTTCTTGTTCAAGTGGATGTTATTGATTGCACCACAAAGCTCATGGTCATGTCTTTATCTCCTGAATACTTCAAATGCCTTTCTAAAAGAGCAGCCTAATAAAATATTTGGGGCTGAACTGATCAGGTCTGTACATGATACAAAGAGGGTTTGAGGTAACCTGGTAATTCCTTCCTGATCCTGCACTTTGGGGAGTTACAGCTCCAAAAACCTGAAGCTGACTAATGGCTGGTCACTGCTCTCTAGGGATTCCCTCTAGGAATGAACAGAACAGATGAGCTGTCTCTCGCAGAGCATCATCTCCTGGTATCATTCTCTCCCTGCTCCTGATGTCCATTAACATGAAGCAATTACTACTGAGAAGTTGTGATGAAGAGGAATGTCTTACCATAAACTAGCTGATTTCCAGGAGAGAGCTCGTGGTGATCCCACTGAGAGCACCACAGACAAGAGGAGAGACATTTCTATAGGGCTTCAGGGGGAAGCCCCACACGGCATGGGAAACACTGACCTTAGCGACTTCCAGTTCTAAATTAATAACAATTTCTTTTTACAGCCATTAAATGACTGAAACAGCTTGGGGATCATGCACTTGTGTATCCAAGTGCACTGAAATGGGGTGTCTGGAGACCAGTGATGAATAAACAGATCATGGTGCCAGGTCCTCCAAGAGCAGTGTGGAATGAGATGGAGTTTGCCCATCTATCTGTCTTCTATCTATCCAGGTTCCTCATCTTTAAAATATGTATGGTATTTGCCTATTACACACTCATGCTTGCTGTCAGAGCAAATCCATAAAATATTTAGATATCACACTACAACTGAGGAGTCATTCTCCATAAGACTAACGAGACCAAGGACAGGCATACATTCATCCATGGTGTAGATCTCAGCTGTGTCAGCAATGTGGCATCATTCTGGTTTCACAGTGGATATGGTAAAGATTAGATTGTGCTACTCTTTAAAGAAATATCCTGTAGCAATCTGTAGAAGGCTGACTATATAACCTGCAGTTTGCATTCCCCCGATCTGTCTCGTGTCCATTAACACAGGTCCCACTATGGCCAATAACTAAAGTTCCTACTGCTAAAAAAAATACAATTATAAACTTGAAGGTCTGTAAAATTAGATTTGTTTTAATACAAATACTATGTTTTGAAAGTATCACATCAGCCTCCCACTGAATCATATTCTAGCATATTTTTGTTGACTTCTACTAGAGCTGAACATTTTCCAATTACATGAAGAATAGAGTTGATGGGAGAGGAGTGGTCCTTTCCAAGGTAGATAAACCTGGCAGGTCAAGATTAAGAAAAATACTTACTTTCATTTTAAAACAAAAATTCAATTAGGAAGCTAAACTGTAAAAATAGCTGTAAGAATTCTGTTGGGCAAAACCTTGAAAGGTCACCAAAACAGCAATAAATTAATCATGGAGTATGAAAAGAAGTTAAGATCAATAAAAATTGTATTCATGTGTTGTTAAAGCATTTACACAACCAAAAATACTACTGTTGTTAGAATAAAGAAAAGACTGTCAACCCCAGTGTGGTTTATACATTTATTTTTTAATGCCAGATATACATATGTTGTACAGAAGAACTAAACACAGCAGGTGTAAGACAATCCTGCTTCCTGTGAGATGGCTATCTCAGCTCTGAGCTTTTAGCAATCTGTGTAACTGTACTCCAATCACAACCATACCCATCAATAATAGATGTCAGAACCTCCATCTGCCTGTGCTCTTCTCTCATCCTTAATTTTTACCCAGCAATGACCTGCACATGTTTAACTCACCATGCCCTGTGCCATGGACATCCTACCCCTCAGGTCCAGACACACAGGTCCTCTGATTCCAGCTTAAACCAAAATCTGACACACAATCTTGACTCCTCATCCTCCCCCACAGGGCTATTATTAATTGCAGAAAACACTTACTGGATTAAAAAAAATAATCAAGTATTCTTCTGGGACCTGAGAAGCACAACACACACTTACCACTTCTGCAATAGTTATGGCACACAAAGTAAGTGTGAACTGTGTACATGTCTACAGCTTCCATAACCAATTTTTCTGTTTTCTAATCTATTGGGAAAAAACTAAGAAGTTTCTTTTTCCTTTATGGACCAAGCCTTGACGTTCCTGAAATCAATGAAGATTTGCCATCCAAGTATGCAAGACCTCCAAATGCTAAGACTGATTTCTCCAATTAAATCTTTAACTATTTACTACATAAAATGACATTAACACAAGCTAAATTTTGTTTTTCATAGCTCTTAAAATAATTATGAACATGAAACAACAATATCACTGTTATTCAGACCATGGTTTTTGGGATGTTAAACTGAAAGACTAGAGGGATTCAATTAAACATTTGATGTAGAAGACAGGATAGTTGAGTGTGCCAAAATAAACTTCAGCTCACAGCTGTACTAAAACTTTGAAAGATTTTCAGTAAAATAAATCCATATTTTATTAAAATGCTTGCTACAGCTATTGGAATAACATATGCCATCATAAAATAAATGTTTAAATCAGTGCTGTACCCTGCCCTGGATAATGCCTGCCTTAAAATCAACTGTCTTAGTAACTCATTCTGATTTTTAGCAAAATACAGATAATAAGAACAACCTTTTACCACACATTCTTTTGGCTGAACTCTCTCTCCCATTACAAGTTAGCTAAAGGCAAGATGATAGGGGAAAAAATGCAAGCTATAAACAGGTATTTATACAATGAAAAATTGGTTTCTTTGCTGACATCAGTCTCAGAAAGCAGAAGGGGATGATTTCTGTCACGGAATAATCTTTTCCAGGAAAATCCCTCTGAACTCCAGAGCCTGCAGCCAACCTCCCACCAGGATTTACCCATTTGCCCATGGTCAGGTGAGGGCAGCACAGGTGTGTGGACTTGTCCCATCTTTTCACAAGGGCTTAGCAGAACCTGACACCTTGCTTGTATTTCAGACCTTAATTAATGATTGGTTAATACAAGCTCTCAGTTTCCCTGAATGTTGACAGAGCTTGCAAGAGAAGAGGGTTAATAAGTTAAACGGGGAGAATAAAATCTCCACTGGCTTTGTTCTATACTTCTGACTCTCCTTTAGCAGGTTCAGTGCAAACCTGTTCTCACTGAAGGCCTCTAACAATGAATGCAGTGGAGAATGGGCCGAAACAGCCCCAGGGAGAAGGACTTTGGGGTGCTGGTGGGTGAGAAGCTCCACATGGCCTGGCCATGTGCACTCACAGCCCAGAAATCACCCGTGTCCTAAAGCAGGGTGAGGAAGGGGATTCTGCCCCTCTGCCCCGCTCAGGTGAGACCCCACCTGCAGAGCTGTGGCCAGATCTGGGGCCCCAACATAAGTACAACATGGTTCTGCTGGAGCAAGTCCAGAGGAGGTCACAAAGGTGATCAGAGGGCTGGAGGATCTCTGCTGTGGGGACAGGCTGAGACAGCTGGGGGTGTTCAGCCTGGAGAGGAGGCTCCAGAGGGACCCCGGAGCACCTTCCAGTGACTAAAGGGGCTTCAAGAAATCTGGAGAGGGACTCTGGACAAGGAGATGGAGTTACAGGACAAGGGGGAGTGGCTTCAAACTGACAGAGAGCAGGTTTAGACTAGATATAAGGAATAAATTCTTTACTGTGAGTGTGGTGAGACTGCAACAAGCTGCCCTGAGAAGCTGTGGCTGCCCCATTCCTGGAAGTGTTCAAGGCCAGGTTGGATGGAGCTTTGAGCAGGCTGGTCTAGTGGAAGATGTCCCTGCCCACGGCAAGGATGATTGAACAAGATGATCTTTACAGGCTTTTCAACCCAAACCATTCTGTTACTCTATAAACTTAACAAGTAAAATACACATACAGGTTTTGCAATCTAGAGATACTGGTTGTAGTCAAAAGCTGCAGTTCCACTCTAGTATCACAGCCTGTCCTCATCTGCTACTGTTAAACGAGCAACATCTTCTAACACGACAGATCCTCCTCCACTGGCCACTGTCTCCAGAAAAGAAAGAGTAGATGATACTAAACACAGCCTCTGAGCCCCAGCCATCATCCAGCCAGAGCTTTACCCCTCTGCTTGCCCGCCTGACACAACCATCCCACCACACACCCCCAGCTTGGATAACACTGTGGAAGTGCCAAAAGCCTCGTTCGGTCTGAGGAAAACATTATCCAACACTGTCTGCTGATCCCCAAATGCAGCCAGGTTTCCACCAAAGTGAATCTGCCTACACAGCAGGATCTATCTGTGATAAATTCACGCCAACTGCTCCCAGTCCCTGCATCATGTCCCCAGTCCCAGTCCTCATACTACCTACCCCTGTAGTTGTAGAAACTTTTCCTTGCCCTTGATATTCAAGTCCCAACGTGAGCTTTGATTTTCCTAACACCGTCCCTACATGCCAGGGCAGTATTTCTAAATTCCTCCTTTGTAGCCTCTCCCCTCTTCCAGCCATACAATGCCCTTAGATTTCCAAGTTTACTGGAGGCTGTGTAACGACTCTGCAGATCCAATTTACACATATCATTTCCTGAGCAATTTCATCTAATGATCTGCTTGCACGTTCAATTCAAAATGAAGGTTGTTTTTTTTTTTTTTTTCTTTTTAAACAAAGCCAAACTTAAGGAGCACTGACATCTATAATGGGACTTAGAAGGCAGCATGTGAGTAGCATTTAAGGGCCTACTGGGAGCAAAATTACACCTCTTAAGACTGTGGTTTCTAAAATTTAATTTAACTGTTGCCTAGGCCTCTCCTTAAATTCTTATCTGGGCTAATCACTACAAACAGTGAGGTGACTCTACAGAAAAATACCTATTTTTAGTACTTTAGATGCAGTTTGAGCAATGAAAGAACACAACCACTCAGATTATGCAGTATTTCCTAGAGTCTTCTCTTCCTGTATCCACAGAAACATCATCCTGTGGTACATTTTTGTAAATGTGATTATACAGTCATTTATATATATGACATGTTAGCAGTAATTGTATGAGCACAGATAAGTAATTGTACTTGAAAATTTTATGACGGAAACAAGTTTTTCTTTCCTGTATTCATCACTACTGAAACGAGAATGCAGTGGGTCTTTTAATAAATAATAACCTAATTTCTGGATGTTCTGAGCACAAACCTTGCGACTTAAATATAGCTCAGTCTGCTAAGTGTTCCTATGAAAAAAAAGACAATTTAGACTTCCATCAATTATAACAGATGGCAAACTGATTTCTGTTTCAGTAAAAGGTTTGCTTGGGTTAAATAAAGTTCTAATTTATTTTTTCTACATTTTGTTTTATTTAATTAAACTGCCCTAGAGATGAAAAATGTGGTCAGGTTATCAAATATTTGCCCATAAGTAATGCATAAAAATATGGCCATTGCATTCCTAATCATTTATTTTAGATAATTCTTTAAAAGTCCATTTAACATTAGTGATTTTGATGTTCATCATCTCCAACCACATGGACCAAATCACAGGAGTGCAGCCCAAAAGAGCTAAAGTTTCAGACACAAATCCTTGAACTGAGTAGGGGAATGTAGTAGGGCACTGTGCCAAGGTGGGATTTATACCTGAAACCACTACACCTGTAACTTTAATTTACTGAGATTGCTCTTCAAAGGAAAACATTTGAAGGAGGACTTTCCCCCCATTCCAGCCAGGGCCAGGAAAGGCATTAGGGGCTGCTTTGAAAAAGAAGTCAGTGAGCTTGGCCATCCTCCCCTGAGCAACTTCAGCTGGTTTCCCACATTGAAATTCTAATGGATTGCTCCTCTTAACTTCGATTGTTAAAATGATCTAATTTTGCAAATTTTGACATTTCCGTGAGATGATGCAAGTGGGGGGGGGGGGGGGGGGGGGGGCGGAAATCATCCTGTGGAAAGTAACATTTCTATGTCCTACACCTGATGCAAAAGACCTGTTAAATCCTGATATTACCAAGTTGGCTTCATTTGTACTGATCTGCAGTGTCAGACTGAAAATTCTCATGACATTTCTCATAACTCCATACACAGATCTATGCTGCCTATGTACTTTTTTATTTGATCACTTAAAAAAAAAAGTGGACTTACAGAACAAATTCATGAGTTGGAATCACAGACATCACAGTCACTTTGGAAAATCCACACAGATTTCCCTCAACATAATAAGAAAATACCACAGTAGTCTCACAAGAACACCCTTCAAGTTTTGAAGCATATCCTAAGAATAAAAATATCTGGACTTTGATCAGAAAAGGGGCAAGTTCCAGAGTTCAGGACCATGTCCTCCTGCTGGCTGCTCTCTCCTCCATCCTTTGGTGGCTGCTGGTATCAGTGGGAATTGTTGTTAAAAACCACTCAGTGTTGCACACTGATCTGTTACAAACCACTGCTTCTACATTTCACACTGAACCCCATCTAGGGAACACAACTTCAAACTTTGCTGCCCTCCCTCCTCCTGCTGTTTAAATGTAGCCTCAGCTTTGTAACGCTGCTCTCAAGAAAACTGGAGCAGGGAAGTCTTTAAGCACAGCAAAACATTCCTTAGATCCTGCACAAAGAACCACACGGCTTAACAGCATTTCATGATCCCTGAACCCCTTACTGGGGCATCTCATCCCAACATTTAGGTACAAGCTGGATGCAGGGTCATGCAGGGCACCACTGGACAGCCCGACATCTCCACTGCCCAGCTGAGAATAAAACCAATTTACAGAGGGATTCGTGTGCTTCCCCACAGAAAGCACACAGTCAGACAAGCCCACATCCATCGTCCCCCTGAGTGCCTCTGGCACCATCACATCCCAGACGAGGAAAGGCTGAAGATCCTGAAGACCTGCTGCATTTTGGGTCTGCAGCATCATATTTAACCCCATGTAACTGAGGTTTATTTAATCTCCTGGAAAAACAATAATGAACATTTCCACTCTCATGTTTACTATATGTACTTGTCAACAGCATTTTCGTCATTTCTGCCTTCAGTTTAACAGCACAAATATTTTGACATCAAAGGTTGCAAAGAAGATGAACAGATTTCATGTCAACATGGACTATTATGAAAACAATAGACCCTTAGGTCATCAGATTTACTTGAGTTTTTTCTCGGGTGTTGAACAAGGCGATTTCTTCCTGGGAATGGCCATTTCATGTCTGAACTAAAGGGAAGGGCAATATAGCTGTGTCATTTGATGAAGAAAGCCTCCAGAAAGTAAATATTTACTCTCTGCTGAAAAACTGGCATGTTTGGAGCTTGAAATGATTTAAAAAGGGACCAATCTGCTTAGAAGGTATAACCAGACATCTAACAATAATTTATATACTGGCTTTGTACAGGCACAGGACAATAGCACTCCCCTAAACAAGAACATAAAACATTGTTGAATGTTGAGAAAGGCAAGGAGGAAACAAGAGTGATCTTGGAAGTGTTCAAGGCCAGGTTGGATGCACCTTTTCTTTTCAGTTGGTCTAGTGGAAGGTGGGAAGGTATCCCTGGCTGTGGCAGGGAGATTGGATTAAGACCTATAATGTCTCCTCCAACCCATAGCATTTTCTGATTCATTCCATGATTCTTAAATGAATTTTTTTTATTTCAGGTAAAGCTTTTTAACTGGAATATAAAGCAAATAAGAAAGTGTTCCTCATGCTTCAGATATTAAATAAAAGTGGAACAATAATGGCCAAATGGTACCTCTCAAATCCACACGGATTTGAGCAGCTTTTCCTTCCGAAGATGAAATATTGGACTAGATGAGACAGTACAGGCCACATCCAGTAACTCCACAGGTCAGAAGTGGAACAGACTACAAGCAATATATATGCACACATTTTTGTCTGTGACACCTCAAAAAATCCCTTCAGTGTTTTGGTACCAAAACACAAATTCAGTGAATGCAGCCAGGCCATTTCCAGGAAGTTTAAATAGGTGTTTGTGAGTCTTGTATGAGGCAGAAACATTATGTTTTAATTGTCAGCCTTTATAACCATGTAACAATATACTTCTAACAACTGAAGCTGCAAATGTGATGATTAAAATGTAGTCAATCTTGCTAAGTTGTCCTCTAGTCAAATGCAGGGAAGTAATTATTTTCCTAAATTATTTACAAAAGACACTTGTGAGAGGCAACATACCCATGCTATTGCACTGCAATCTTTGCTTCCTTCCTTGACTTAATGAAGGGAAAATCAAGAATTAAACCGACAGTGCACAGAAAAGGAAGAAAATAGTGTTTGCAAAAGAAGTATCAGACTTCTCCTCTCCGGAATCTTACAGGGTGTCAGTGCTGTGTTATTTGGAAAGCTGTAATTCATCAGACCTTTCAACATGTGTCTCTTGGAGATACACACCCTTGGTTGGTGTTGCCTGCACTGATGCAACACAAAGTGCAGGTAGCAAACAAAAACACAATTAATCTGTCAAACTGCACACTGAAACCTTGAAATACAGATCTGAAACATTCAAACCCTCAATCTCTTCCAACCCAGATGTCAGTTTTTCCCTGATTGGGGAACTTGAGATGGAACAGAAGGTTCTAGAATAGAATATTATTTTTATCTGCAACATCCAAAGGTTGCTGAGTAATTCTGAGCAATATTCAAACGCTAGAGCAGGTGGGGGGTTAAGTATTGACCTGCACATATAAAACCAAGCAATTTTTCTTCAAAGGAAACAAGAATTATGGAGAATTACTCATTACAGGTCACACCCAAACCTACAAATTCTTCACCTAATTATGTCTTCAATGCTACTCCTGCTATTTAACTTTTCAGTTCTTCTAATGACCTACATGGTCCATCAGTCCATCAATACAAAAATTCAAGAGGTGATAATAAGTATTTCAGGAAAAGTAGCACTGAGAGCACCAGAGAAGAAATCCAGTCTGTTAAATAAAAATGGATGTAAGGAAAAACAATTTTTTAAAACTAGAAACAGGTGGAGTAAATTGCATTAACGCAATGTAACTTCTGTATTTTAAAAGGGTAATGAGAAATTAAAAATTCAATATTGAACAGGATTTTGCATGTTATACAGAAAATAAAAGTCAATCACTGAAGTCTGTACATATTCCAAGCTTTTAAATACTTTGACACAAAGTATCTATGTGAAAAGAAACTAATTCATCCTCAGAAAGATAATCAATGGTTTCCTTGCCAGAGGCAAAAGTCCTAGAAGGGCAAAGTGGTTTGCCATGAATTTTCTTTTCTTGAATCTGCTGACTGTTACAGTGCAATGCAAGATCCATTAAACTCTTCCCTCCAGATTTTGGTAGGAATGAAACAAAGAATGCTGCCAACCCAACACACAATTATCAGTAAAGCCCAGAAGCACCCATCTTAAAATGCTGAGGGCAGAAAGAGGAAGGGAAGGAAAACAGTGGGAATGCTGTCATGAAGATTTAGGGGGAAAGGATCAGTGACAAAGACATTTTTTTCAATTACCACTGAACCAGTGCTGAAGGCCAGGCTGGGTGGGGCTTTGAGCAGCCTGGTCTAGTGGAAGGTGTCCCTGGCTATGGCAGGGGTGTGGACTTGAGCATCTTGGAAAGTTCCTTCCAGTCCAAACCATCCTGTGATTGTAAGAACAGCCACGAAAATGGCTTTTGAGCCACTATCAATAGGAAATGACTCTGCCCAGGCTGAGACATTCTAATGAAAAATGGCCTATAAAACAAAAAAAAGACCATCACCTCTACAAATCCACCATTCTGCAAACAGCAAGGTGTGTCCCCCAGCAGTGCTGGAAACACGGTCTCCCTCCAAAAACCCTTTCTCCTGCCCTCCGTGACTGATTTCCACACTGCCAGTACTCAGCATGACTCTGGAAAACCTTTAAATTTTTAAAATAAAAACTTGGGAAGAGAACAGTGTTTTTAACTGGTCATTTATAGGAAAGTGTATTCTTCCAGGTGTTTCATCAGCCCTCTGATACAAAAAGGGGCATTTTAATTTTGTACCGTAACACAAGCAAGTTCAGGGAGTAGGGCTTGCTTCTCTACACATCTTTTTTTAGTATTTTTTTTTTTAACATTGACAGAGCCGCTGAAATTCTACTTCTTTTGTTTGAAAAAGGGGAAGAAAAAAGAAAAAAAAAATAAAAGAAAAACCCCTTCTAAGAAAACAGACAGAAAATTGGCACTATCTGTCCAATACAAATTAAGTGGAATAAACAAAATCCATTTTATTTTTTCAAATGGAGCCAGCAACTGCAAGAAGCCAGATGACCTCTGGAAAAAAACCCAATATGTACTTACAAATAACAAGTTTAGATGTGATTTTGTTTTACTTATTTAGTTCTTACTATCTCTTCACCATCTGTCTGTACCAAGGTTTTCTTCTGACCAGCTGAGTGGTGAACATAATGCAGTGGACAGGCTGACTTATTTGAGGTGGGTGATGACCAACAACCTGGACACCCTGACAAAGGAGATAAATGTCCTGGCAGTTGTAGCTTACTTGATTACAGGGAAAACTACAGTAAGAAGTAAAATATTGTTGTTTTTGCACATTTCACCTCTTTTTATTTTGTTTTCTTTTCTGGTAACAACAACTTCCCTTAAAAGCAGATGCTATTTACTTAATATGAAAAATGTGTATGTTGAAACTGCTACAGGCATGCAAAAATACATTTGCTGTATTTTCAAATACATTTAATTATTAACATTATTCCTGAGTCCTGGTGCTGGTCCATTATGTTTAGAGTGATAAAATATTTGCAGATGGTTAATCCCAAACTAGTTTTATATCATTTATACATGTTTTTATACTAGTTTTACCTCACATTTACTTTATGTTCTTATAGCAACAGTTTCAAGTACAACTCTCAATCAAGTTTTGCTGTCAGTAAATACTTTTGTCTTTAGAAGAATTAGGAGAAATTTTGTATATACAATAAAGAAATCTATTTTACAAGTCACATTACAGACTTTACTTTCAAACCAGTATTAAGGTACAACTAAAGCTTTTGCTTGAGACTCTAAAATGCCAAACACTACTAAAACAAACTTTCCTTTTTGTTAAATATTTTGAAGAGTGCTAGAGTGAACACTATATTTAGCAATGGTGAAGCTCAATAGCTTCTAGAATTTCTAGCAGTGAATGCACCCAAGACTCAACCATTGTTAACTGTACACTACAAACTTTGTAGCTGAAGAGATGGCAAATAAGCTCCAAATGAGATGGGAGTTTTTTTCCATTTATTAAATACATAACATCTCACATGCACACAATGATGGCGTGGTTCCATTTCTGAGCCAGAGCTCATCCAATAAAAATGTGCACACGGCAGTTTTTGGGAGGTGTAGATATGTTTGAATTCTGTATCTGAGAGCTTCTGCATGCAGCAGAAGGCACTTGCACTGCAATGGAACCAGAATTAACCTGAAAACCTGCGTTTATTGCTGAAAAATCAACCCACTGAGAGATAGGGTATCTTAAAATTTTCCAAACAACCTATTATTATCCCTATTCTGGTAACATCTGAATGTGCCAGATGAAATCATAGCCCCATGGCGTGCACTCAGAATGAGCAAATGTCTCCCATTTGAGATGAAGGAGATAAGGCAAAGGGAAAAAAAGGAACAGACAGTTGATGTGACTTGGTTGATGAAAACAAATCCATCACTGGCCAAGCCAGTAACATGAAGCCAGTCAGCTTTTGCTACCAGGACAGTCTGGAATTTGACCCCTCAAGTCGGTATTTGCAATAATACACATCTAGGCATCACACTTATTTGTGCACACGATTCCCCCTCCTTCCTCACCCCAGACCCTGAGGATGCTTGTGCAAAAACCAAGGAGCAAAACACTTGGTTTGCATTTTTGGAAACCAACTATAAGACTGCATTTTATGTTTTTCTTAATTTCTTTCCCCACTCAACTGAAATTAAAAAGCATTTTCATAAAAATAGAGCATAATAACATTTCCAGTGCTTTTCTTATCCTTAACCCTTTAATCATCATGGCACTCCTCACACAGCAATCAGCAGAGGCAGTTGCATTGTCAACCACAGCAGGAGGAGAGAAAAAGGCAGCAATGAGAATTTTTTTAAGTTTTTCTGGTTTAGATAATTTCAGTTTATTTACTTTCTGGGTGAGCAGTCTGTACTAGGCAGCCCTCTTAGAAACACAGCAATCCCTCTGAGCCCAGTCACATGCAGAGCCCAGAGCCCAAAGATGCTGGGACCCAAGTGGGGCAGACTTGGACCTCTGCATTTTGCTGGAAATGGTTCCAGAAAGAAAACAGCACTGGTTATGTCACTGCTGGTCCTAATACCAGCTCAAGGAGGTATTCCTCCTCCTCCTGGAAGAGCAGTGGCACAGGAAGCCAGCTGAGTTGGCTTCCAAGTCATCTTGGTACAAGTGTGAGTCAGAAACACAACTGCAGAGCTGAAAACCATCCCAAAATCCAGCCACCTTCTCCCAACCTGGTTAAACAAAAGTCCTGAATGTTATGGATCTCTCACAGTTACCATTATGGACCTAGGCACATTCGGAGAGGGAAAATGTGCAAAATTAAGTTCCAAAATATAATTTACATCAACAAGAGAGAGAGATAAGAGGGGAAAAAAATGATCACTTTTTTATTAAACACAAATTTATCTGTGGCCTGACCAGTGCAAATAAAGAACTATGACAGCACACATTGATGCACATTAAAGATTTAGAAAGTGTCTTTAATGTACAAACTCCATGAAAGTCAGACTCAAAGCATGTCAGGGCTGCTGCCTACTTAGGAGTGGACCAAGGCAGCAAAGTGGAGCTGGGTGTCAAAAGCCCAAACCTCCCATTTCTCCTCCCATAATTTATGAAAGCCCATTCCAGCTGATGAGAAATGATAATGTCTGAAAATCAGCATCAGGAAGGCCAGGAGTAAATGAGTCTTTCCTACAACTGATGAGAAAACCAGAATATGTTACACTTCCAGCTCTAAATGAAGAAAATCTACTGACTTTGAGTGTGATAAAAATATTACTATGTACTGTCACTTTTGTCACTGCCTACAATTATTTTTTCTCTCTGTCACACCCAGATAAATGCTGGCAATCTTTACTCCTCAAGACTATAAGCTGTTTTTCATTTTTGATATTAGAAGGCTTATATAATATGTGTGTGAGAAAGACTATGATTTAATACTAGTGTAATACTTTAAAAATGCATTAATATGTAATAACATATTTTATTTAATCCAATATATTTTTAAATTAAAAACACATCAAATAAAAATCCGTGAAACTCTTGTCCAAAATTACTGAAACCACACAATAAATCCATCACAAAACTATCTTTGTGTGGTGAAATCATTAAATGACTTTGTCAAGTGCTCATATAATTGCATATTTCAACCTTTTGAGGAACAGTAAAATCGTTTAAAATGAACTTACTACATAATTTTGAGAAACTGTGGCTCTATAAATCTAAACATTAAGTGCAGCAAAATATTTATAATTAAATATATTAAAATTAACCATCAAGCCATGAAATAGAGAAATTACACTGAAGCTATGAAAGCATCTAAGGGGAAGATAAATTACTTGTTAAAAAAAGCCAGCAGCATAAAGGTATACTTCAAAATATTTCCCAGTTGTGCTTCTTGACCTGAATCTGAACTCTTTGTTGCTTGTCTTCCTCCATTCCTGGGAATCCTCCCTTCTTACAGATTAAAAGTGGACAAAGTCTGGTCCTGGGCCAGAGCAGGGACTCAGCCCAGTGTGCTGCCTGTGGCCATGGACAAAGCTGAATGCCTCACAACAGCACAAAGTTCAGAATATCCACACCATAATATTTTTCCAGATGTGGAGTAACTGTGTTCAGGGACCTCCAAAGCAGGAGCTGATGGCTGGGGGACTAATAATACCCAACATATTTCACTTACACTTGCCCCAGTTATGCCAGTTTAGTTTGGAGCTCCAGATCACCACCACGATGCACCGTCCTCTACCCTCAAGCCCCACCAAAGACCCTCGGTCACAATTTACTCTTTATTCCTGGAGGTGAAAGAAGGGGCAGAAAGCTGAGCATTCCTGGTACCCCAATGATACATCAAAAGCACAAGGAGAAAACACAGCAGCAATTACCTTAATTTAAAACCTAAGAAGCGACCCAGATTCCTCAAGCAGAGCAAGCCTGATGCTTAATAACAATATCTAATATTTAAGAAACATAAATTGTCTTGGCTAGTAAGAAGTGATTAGTTCTGGAAATATGTACAGTTAGGCCATAAATAAGGAGTTTAAACATTATCTGTTGATCAGAAGGACAGACTGGGAGGTGCTTTAATTGCACAGATGAGGCACAACCAAGACCAAGAAATCAAGTTATAACAGATTTTTAAAAGTTCAATTATTCACCTCTTACAAGTCTCTCACTAGAGTCTGTTTTGTTTTCTTTCTTTTCATTATCACACATTTAAACAAGAGGTTAAATAATGGTGAAATTAATTGAGCTTAAAACAATTTTTGGAGCAGGACTCTACACAGATAAAAATCATATAGCCTGAAAGGCCAACGTGAATAATTTTCTACTCTGAGGCTTAAAGGAACCGCAGCACAAGACAACAACCTCTTCACCTGGCAGTAATATACACATAAAAAAAGGAATAAGGCGATTCTCTTCCAAAATTCTCTGGCTAGACCACAGTAAATATCCAAAGAGAAAGAAGGTCTGGCTAGAGATTTCTGTGTAGATTGTGTAGCCGCTTTTTTGATTTACAAAGGCCTCAAAGAGATTTAACACTTTACAAGGCAGACATAAGTATGGTTGAAAAGTGCTTTTTTTCCAAACCTGACAGAGGTTTTTTCTCATTTTTACCTCCAGATCTGAGCCTGTTCTTCATGTCGGGCTTTGCCTGCTTGCCCTGCCCTCGCAGAACCAAAAGGATGGTTGTCCCCCTCCCAGAAGGATGAATGAATTTAAAAAGCCTAAAATCCCTGTGTTAATATCACAGGTGCTTTCAGAGAAAGCTATTAATGTCGAAGATATTTAAAAGAAAATGGTTTAAAGATTGAAATATCGAGATGTTTGATTAAGGTTAAGTGGAAAACTCCGAGGCTGGCACCTCAGGTTTTGCACTTCCTACACATTTGAAAGGTCACATCAGTGGCATCAGATGTTTTAAAACTCACAAATACACAACACTGAAACACATTTTTTTGTTAATGTACAGAAGGACTAGGCTACCAAGGGAGCTGGATATTCAGTGCTCATAACACAGCTTGCAGCAGTGCTCTGGATGTTCCACCATCCACAGCTGTTGAGTTTGGGGCTGCTGGAGGAGATGTCCCCACCTCTTACTGTTGGTATCCATGGGTCAGATGTCCAAGAGCTTGTTCTGCCCATTTTTCAGTCGGCAGAGTAGATATAATCTAACTCCACAATTCCCAAGGCACCAAGGTCTACATGTTCACCACTTTCTGAGTAACTCATTATTTCATTATTTCATCATCAGGGTTTACACTGGTCTCCCACTGGATTCATTAAACTGCTCCCCTGCTTCAGTATGGAAGGATTTGATGGAACAGCAGCTCTGCTCTGACGTGTATTTACTGAGAATTGTAAAGTGTCTCCATAAAAATTGCAGATTACAAGTCAAAGTTCATATTGTAGAAATTCATGCTTTTTAAGAGGAGCTGTTACACACATGGGACTCCCAGAGCCATATACCCCAAAATCACTGCAGCTTGCTTTCTTCAAGCAAAAATATCCATCTCTGGAGAATCACACACTGTTGTACGGTACACTGGGATTCAATGACAATTCAAAGAATAACACATTTTTTCCAGCCAAGTGTGGGAAGGTGGTGTGTGCCTGTTGCTTTTCCCCCAAGTATTTTGTTACACTACTACTTGAAATGCTCTTTTATAAGAAACACAGCTTAGATATTTTCATACCTGTTAGTGATGACTGTAAAAAGGCACGTAAATTTTAAGAAGAGTACAACACAGTTTACTATTTTTAAACCTGGGATATTTTATACTAGGGTCTTTTACCACATTAAAATACAATGAAAGCTAGGCAGCTAATTATCTAAGAGGTAACAAAACTTTAAACTACACACAGATGTTGAGCTGCACTAAAAGGACAATTATTTGCCAAAATCACTGCCAAATTAAAGTTCCTATTTGGAAACTTTCACACATTTGTATTTGGTGCAGCTGCAGCTGTTTAACTGCACATAAATTTTGTTTTCCCCTTTCCGATTGTTATTCAAATGACATTAAAGAGCAATTACAGCAGAATGACAATAACTAGTCCGTTAAAAGTTCAAATTGTAGGAGATCTGTTTTAATTTAAAGTCAATAAAATATTAGAATAGAAAAATAAATGGAACTCTCTGTATGCACATCAACGTTCCTTTTCTTTCTACACACACATTCAATATCCACAGAGGCACCAGGTGTAGCCCTGGCTGCTGTAATTGAGAGCCCTGGGCTGGTGATCCTCTGCAGATGGACTCTGACTCCCTCCAAGGCAGGGGGGCCCTGCAGAGAGACCCCAACAAACGGGAGGGCTGGGCAGTCACCAGCCTTGTGAGCTTCAACAAGGGACAGTGCCGGATCCTGCACCTGGGATGGGACAGCCCTGGATGTACGGACAGGCTGGGGAATGAGGGGCTGGAGAGCAGTGCCAGGGAAAGGGACCTGGGGGTCCTGGTCAGCGGCAAGGTGAACGTGAGGCAGCAGTGCCCTGGCAGCCAGGAGGGACATCCCTGTCCTGGGGACATCAGGGACAGCATCGCCAGCCGGGCACGGGAGGGGATTGTCCCGCTCTGCTCTGGGCTGGGGCGGCCTCACCTCGAGTGCTGGGGGCAGCTTTGGCCACCACACAATAAAAATGACATTGAACTATTAGAGAGTGTCCAGAGGAGGGCCACAAAGGTGGAGAAGGGCCTTGAGGAGAAGCTGTGTGAGGAGAGGCTGAGGGCACTTGGTCTGTTCAGCCTGGAGGAGACTGAGGGGAGAGCTCCGTGCAGGTACAAATCCCTGCCGAGGGGAAGAGGAGGGACACACACTGATCTCTGCCCTGTGCCTGGGGACAGTGACAGGACTGAGGGAATGGCCCGAAGCTGTGGCAGGGGAGGTTCAGGCTGGATATCAGGAAAAGGTTCTTCCCCCAGAGGTGTCTGGGCACTGAACAGGCTCCCCAGGGCAGGGGTCACAGCCCCAGCCTGACAGAGCTCCAGGAGTGTTTGGACAATGCTCTGGGCACAGGGTGGGACTCTTTCCCACACAATCCTGGCACCTGGTTTTGCCCAGGTTGGAGCTGAGGGGGCACATACCTGCTGCAGGGCTGAGCCTCACACAGCTCACTACCAGCCATTTCATTTAGCTGACTGCACAAATCTTCAGACCACAAAACTCTGCAGACTTCATCATTTCTGTATTTATACTGCACCTAAATACTCCCAATAGACTTGATTACCTCTTGTATAAAAAACCCTCTTAAAATCTGGCCTTGGAAGTAGATTTAGAGGATATAAATTAGCACAACTGAACCACAAGAACAGACAGCACCAAAACACATCCTGGTACAACCCCTAAGAGTTCTCCTTATCAAACTGGGCAGACAAAACAGTTCTGTCTGACATAAACCTAATGGACTTAGGAGATTTTGGCCACACAACAACATTAAAGCCCACCGTAAGGGGGGATAAAAAGGAGGGACAGATAGTGATAGGACAAAGGGCAATAGTTCTAAACTGAAAGAGGGCTCATTTAGATTAGCTTTCAGGATGAAATTTTTTACTCAAAGGGTGGTAAAGCACTCTAAGATCCTGTCTAGAGAAGCTGTGGTTGCCCCATCCCTGGAAGTGCCCTGGCTGCTTTATTGGCAAATTTGCTATTTTTATAATATGGCCTGGAAATAAATGTTTTGCCTTAGCAATACCAAATCATTCCCAACTCACCTGTGATCTCCCACCTAGAGATTGATGTGTCCTCAGACACCTAAATACTTACAAAATACATCATTTAAACAACTGGAATGATCACATCCTTATGGGTGAAAGCTATTCATTAAGTAAAGCAAACCAAATTCCCCATTCTCCAATTCCTTAAATTCTTATCTCCATTACTGATGTCAAACCCTTAAGGAAAGATTTCCCATTTCTTCTCAGCTGAAGAGGATTGAAACCCCAACAGCACAGCTATGAGCTCTCATCTGCAGTATGCTATGGGCTACTCTCCCAGCTCATACTCAGATTAATTGTGGGGTTTTAAATTGAAATGCTTTAAGAATCATTTTTTTTCAGACTCGGCATAAGTTCGGCAGTGTTCCAGTCCCTGAGAAATACTCTGAAGTCTGCAGATAGCAAATCATTAACATTTTGAAGACTCAGTAAAAATGGAATTGGAAGATTTATCTGCTGAAAATTGGTCAATCTAGTCCACATCCTGACTCTGGAAGCTGTCCAAGCACCTGATGTTTGAAGAGTAAATTTTCTGCAAGTAAGGAAAAAATATATTTACTTTTGACTTGCATTATCAGTGCTCCTCATACCATCAAACTGGAGGCTTTAATCACTCCTAAAATTTTCATTTGCATACTCTGTTTAATTTTTCAATTGTAAATTCTAACCTGTTCTCTTCTAAATGGGCACTCATGAAGCAGCTACATTTTGAGCCCAGTCCTTTCCAAGACTTGGCATCAATGCTTTTAGTGATGCTAGTAACTAGCCAGCTCCAAACCTTCCATCCCTTAGTAAACCTGCATTTACACCAATCAAATTTAGATGCTTCTTTCCCAATCACTGCAAAAACTCTCTGCCAACAAATTTTATCGTGTTGTTGACATAAAAATATTAGATCCCTGTACTTAAGAGAAATCGTCCTTCAGGAGCTACAAACTATTCCCTACAAGCAGAGCAGGTTCCTATATGGGAGTAGATATTCAGAAAATCAGTAATTTCTCCCAGTCCTGAGCTTCATAAAAACATCTGTCTTTTAATACTGTCTAATCTTGAGTTTATCTTGAAAAAATTGGGTATGTAATTTTCCATGGGAAGACAATAAAGCATCTAACATCTCTTGAAAGCATTTCTTGTCCATTTCTGAAGCTAAAAATTTATTTAGCTTCTTGTGAGAGGGCACTGAGAGGGGATACAGAAGTGCAGAATGAAAAGAAATTGAGGAAAGAGGAGAGTATCTAATTTCTTTCAACTCTAGGAATCCTGTCTGTGGCCTTGAGGTAATGTCAGAGGAAGAGTCAAAGCAAGGAAAATGTTCTTCTCCTGCACAAACCTGCCTTTCTGGATATTCTCTGAGTAAAGAACCAAGCCAAGATTAATATCTAAATTGCTTTTCTCTTCTGAGATTCCAGAGATGTGATATACCAATAAGCTCTTTAAGGTCTTAGCCCAAAAGCAGTCACATATTTCATGATAAGCACATCCCTCAAAGAACAATGCAAGCATCAGCTCTTTTTTATGTATTATGAAATATTATAAGATCTTTCTGTCAGTACCAGTGTAAACAGGGGCCTTTCTTTGCTGTTTGCTCCTCTGTTTCCGAGCTTGAAGAGATACACATATCACTTCCTTTCCTTCATAAATCAGAGGTGCCAAATCTTATGTCTTTATACAACAAATTCACCCAGACATTTAGCAGTACTGTTCCAGGAAAAAAATAATCTGATTTTACTAATGAAGTCATTAGCAACTGCATTTTGTGTGCAGGCTTCAAAACCTCTCTGTGAAGATCCAAGTAGAGAAAAGACTGAGCAACACATAAAAGAACAGTGATTTTACAGGACCCTTGAATTTGTCCACCAAGAGGTCCAGGAGCTCTAAAAAGAGCAGTGGTCACCAGGTGTTAACAGAGGAGCACAGCAGGCCAGAGGCAGAAAGAGGAATACTGTGCTCAATATCCATCTCAGTGGCAACAACTAAAAAACGAAACCAAACTAAACCAAAAAAACAAACCAACCAAACAAAAAAAAAACCCCACCCAAACCAAACAGAAAACCCAAAAACAAAACAAACAACAGCAACCAAAAACTCCCAGAAAAGCCCCTGAATCCCCCAAACAAACAAACAAACAAACAAACAACAACAACAAAACTGTTTTGAAGCATAATCCCTCAAAAGAAAGGTGGAAGAAGTTACTTTACTTGGAAGGAGGAAGAAATGCTAAGAAAAACAGTTTTATAATCTTTAGTGGATCTGAAAAAAAAAGAGGTCAGCTCACTTTTGACCAAAACTACTTTTCTGCTCACTTCCCTCATTTCTGCAGGGTTATCACAGAGGTGACTTCTAAACAGCAATTTCTCTTACATAATGACTTACTAAGTATCTATCCATTGCCAACCAAGTTATCATATAAGGCAGAGTTCTAATCTAATCTAATAAACAGGAAAACATCACAGAGAAAGTGAGGCAAATCATATGAAACCAGAAATTATGAAAGAATACGCTTTGATGAACGACTAACCAGCTTTCTGAAGTCACAGTATTTACATATGAAAAGAGCATTGCACAAAGTTCCAGAAGTCCATATATTATAAGATCTGATGTTCTATCCCCCTCCCATTAGAACTAATTGAAGGATGGGTGCTTTTGCCCTGAGGCATTGGATGGAGGATAAAAGGAAAGGTGAAGCACAGATGAAGCTACTTTGGTTATGGCTAGTGAAAATAATGCCAACATCCAGCAGACAGGGACAGCCATTGTGAAGACTCAATTACAGAGAGCAGCTCTCAGTGCCAAGGCAAGCCAGCACCATGCCCTGGGACAAGAAGTTTGATTCTATAGAGGCTATTTATCTAAAAAAATAAATAAATAGATTTGGGGAAATTATGAAGTCAATCAGAATGCCCACTGAAAAACTTTGCAATCAATGACCCATTCTTCAGACCTCAGTGGTTTTCAGCTGACATATTTTTATGAAATAAAGGTCAGACTAACTGAGACAGGTTTGGAGAACTGATGGTTCAGACCTCCAGGATTTCTGCCGAAAGTCTCACAATACCACCAAAAACCCACAACTGATTCTTTGTGTGCCTCCTGACATATAAAACACACTTTCTGCTAAAAGGGCTCAGCTAACTCTAGGATTTGTTCCCACTCATTTAATCCTGCTCTCTGCCACAGAGCTTGGAGGAGAAGGATATGGAACATTTTTCACAAACTGTCATACGCTTGCAGATCAGTGGGTTAATGTATCAGCCTTTCACCTTTGGAAACCACAGTTCAACAGTCTGAATTACTATGGTAATAAATGTAGTATTGTTTTGGTTCAATACAGACTTGTCTTTGAAGGACTGTAACAAAATATTTTTATAACCTTGTGGAAAAGATAAGAAGTTGGCAATTCTCTTTTATGCCATAGATTTCATCTGTAATCTCAAGCAAGCTAATTAAACCTGGCCTTTGAAACTAATTAGCTGTCTAACACTGATTTTGCTAAGTCTGGTTTAAATAAAACTGCTTTCTTTGATAAACTAAGCTATGATATGAGTTAAGTATAAATTATTTTCTTCAAAAGGTTCACAGCAGGTAATGTAGGTTACAGGCTAATAAAAAAAAAGTAAATCTAGCTCAGGTAAGAGCTAAAAAACCGTGGTTCTTTTAAAAAAAGGGAGAAAAAAACATTGCTAAAAGTCAGATTTTCAGCTTAAACCAGTTTTCACATCTCAATAATAAAGCTGTGAAAAACAGACCTTGCTAAAACACAACCAAGCCCACACTGGGATACCTTACAATTGGTGAAGACTTACTCAGCAGCCTTGTGACAGCTCTATCCAACAAGTTATGTATCTCCATGGATTTTAACTGCAGATTACTCATGACTATAGATACAGTAGTGCACTGTGGTAAAAATGATCTTTATAACCAGTATGTTTAAGGGATTTATGAAATCATATCATCCATTCTTCCCAAAGAGTGGATGGATCTTTAAAATATTGTTTTTAAGAACTCAGAGCCCTGGGCAAGATACATTGTCCCTTAAAAGAAAGGCAAAGCCTCCTAAACCCAAGCTCACCGCAAACAAGCCCAGAGCCAGATTATTTCCTGCTTTCGCACAACTAACGGGCATGGCAATTCTTTTACTGTAGCAGGGATTATAAAAAAGCCCTATTCTATTGATTTTAATGGTGCTGTCACTGTAGCAGAATAATGCTTTTCCAGTATCACTTTGCATTACTGCCTCAACCTCTGATGACAGATGAAAAGTACTGAATCTTCGCCAAAAGCTGAACACGCCATTATCTCTTTTTGCACAGCTGCGCAGACATATCCGAACACAGACCCGGGCTTGCTACCATTTTGTTTAGGGCTTAAAAGTAAAATTAAAAATAATAATAATAAAAAAAGATCCCATATCCTGAAGGCAAAGAGAACCTGAAACTTTGCTCGAAGAAGCGTGAAAGCGCAATTCCTTTGCAAATGCACCTCAGAATGTCACATTACCATACGTGGAGTTAGCAATGGGCAGCTGAACTCTGACACGCTGCTTGGGTTTTATTCTCTGTTTGTTCCTGTCAGTTCAGCAGATTCCAGAAATGGGATAAATAAATGCATAAAGGTTTATATTAACTCGGTCTAAGTTATAATGTAATCCAGATACTATTGGGACTAGAGGCACCTAAGCCTGAACAGAACCTTTTGAATCATTGACTCCAGTTTTCACCATCCACAATTAGTTTTTAAAAAATAAATCACATTAAAGCCAGCTTGGTGTCCAGACCCACTGTGTCTGTCAGAGCGATCACTCATGGTCAGAAGTCTCCCAGCCTCAAGCCTGAAAGCAGTAATTGTCAGTTTACATCAATTTATTTCTTATGCTAATGCTGGCATTCAGCTGAAGGAACTCCTCGCACTCCCTCCTTCTTTAATTCTCTGATATCCTTGCAGACAGCAAACATACACACACTCTCAGCCCACATTTTGCCTGCTGCCAGCCACTGAATCCAACCACCCCAGGAAAAAAAATGCCCACATTTTCCTCCATCACCTTAGCAGATCTTCCCTGCCCTGGCCTGTCCTGAGATGAATTCTTCATTTGTGAATGTGATGACAAGAGTAACACACTTTGGGTCTGAAATGGCACAAAAGCCTTATTCAGTGGCATTATGATTTTCCTCTCTTCAGTGGAAGTTTCTTACACGGAGCATTGCACTCAGCCTCTCTCAGGGCTACATGTCATTAGTGGCTGGCAGGTAACCTGCATCACCTACCACACCAGTATCCTCTCTTCCTGTCATTTCCAACTGTGGAATAATGTGAACTGACCTTATAGTTAAAAAATCTCAAACAGCAGTATTTCAGCCTACATCCTTGCAGTTCATGGTATGAAATTGAAAACTATTTGTATTTTACCCATCCCCATTATCTTCTTCACAGATATTCTGATCATTTACTACACATTGGTAACTCTGTCCTACTCCACAATCTCAGCATATTGCATTTGACCACTGTTTCTGCAAGATTCCTGATGAAAATATTAAATAAAACACACGAGGACCAATTCACACATCACTAAAACTCCTCTTTCTGTCTTAGATTTTTACATCAAGTCCTCCATCACACTCACCATCCTTTAAATAATTTTAATCATCTCCAGTTTCACTAACAATTTCCTGAAGTAATGCTTATTAAGCACTTCACTGAAGCCCAGACTGAGCAGAAGTATCAGTTACTTATTTTAGTAAACTCAGACTAGACTTTATGACATTTCTATCTACTAGATCAGAATCTATCTATTTCCTCTAACCCGTTCCAAAGGATGTGAGTGAGGTGTGACTAACAGGTCACCAGCCGTTTCAATAGGCTTTGCTTCTCCTGTTAAAACTGTGGTTGTATTTTGCAATTAGTAATTGTTTCTCTGTTCTCGATGTCATTAGCCATCTTCTCCAAAATCAGTCTGTTGGGAAAGGAAACAAGCATCTTGGGCATAACCAGTTACATTTAATCTCAACTTCATCTAGGATAAAGGCAGTCCCACATTTAGATTAAGGCAGATTTTCTTCTATTATCACTTAGATTTTCTTCTGTTATCATCTAGTGGTTATTTAAATTTACTTTTGCAAGATTAAGTCAGCACAACTTTTTGGTTACCCTCTCTTAATCGCTACCTCTAACATGCCACTTTTTCCTCATCTGCCCTTGATTTCCCTGCTTAGCCAATTTGTGCATTCCAGGGGGGCTGCTCATTCCCAGTCCCCTTCTCCAAGTTCCTTTTCAACTCTGCCCACCCAGCACATCTCTTGTGTCTTGGTTGAGAACACAAGATACAAGTAGCATTTATAACTTTGACCTTCAGATACTCTACACCTCCAAATTCAAGTCCTCAAGCACCTGGACCCAGCTGACAACACCAAGTTACTCTTTTATCTGAGCTTAAGACCTCACACTACTAAATTCAACACAAATACTCTCTAGTGCAATCAAACAGGCCAGAAGAAATTAAAGGATTGTGAAAGACCCTCAAGTCAAGGGTCAACATGATTGTTATTATAAATTACAAGGGAACAGCAATCTTATCTTCCTAATGAGGATAAAGCAAGAGTATTAAGTTGAGGGTGGGATGTTTCTAGTACACAGCAGTCTCCTGCACTCCTGTAGCCCAGCTGCTTTTGTAGGGGACTACCACAGCACTCTGCTAAGGCAGGAAAAATATTTTCCACAAATCTAAAGTGTAACATGATGAACTGTTTTCTCTGTTCAGGTAGGGAGGGATGAAGACTGTTGCCTGGGTGTCAAATGGCACAGAATGAGGGGCAGTGTTTTGTGTAAAAAGGGGGGGGGGGGGAATGGAAAGGTAAATTAACAGAAATGGAGAATGTAACAGAGGGAGCCTGAAAAGCAAGGGTTTGACAAGTTTCTCTGTCTTCAGAGGGTGTTTACTAAACACTAACTCAGACTGCTGGAATTTGCTGTTTACTCTAAAGTAGCAGCTGCAAAACAAGACCTAGGACAAGGGGGAATGGCTTTAAACTGGAAGAGAGTAGGCTTAAATTAAGCATTTGGAAGAAATTCTTTACTGCGAGGCTGGTGAGGCACTAGGACAGGTTTGCCCAGAGAAGTTTGGGATGCCCCATCCCTGGAAGTGTTCAAGGCCAGGCTGGATGGGGCTTAGAGCAACCTGGGAAAGTGAAAGGTGTCCCTGCCCATGGTAGAGGGTGAGACTGGACGAGCTTTAAGGTCACTTCCAACACAACTATTCTGTGATTCAAGCTGGAGTTGAGTAAGAGGTCTCATACGAGCTCATCAAGAGTGTGAAGCTTTCAGTAAGGTTGTATATACATCTCTAAGTGATCCATGTCACAAAACAAATTTTAATTCTGTGACTAAAAGACACTAGTGTCACCTCAAGAGCTGCTTCAGTGATTTCTTGGTTGCACAACAAGAGAATAAAATCTGAATTCACAGAGAGAGAGGAAAGCGCAGTGTTTGTCATGGGTTATGAATGGAAAAGTCCTCTACATATCTGTGTTCAGCCACCTGCCTTCAGCAAATTATAGTACAATATACCTGTACACATACAGAACTAACTGGTCCCAGGTTAGCAGCAATAAAATATCACCCAGTGACATCTCCGAAGACATCTAAGCACACAGTGCATTAAAATAAATCCCAACAATAGGCTTGAATTATATAAAAAGATCTCAACAAGCCTCCTGTTCTTAATTTTATGTATGTGGCAGACAGCTTCCATTCCCTTTATGCATATATATAGCCTTATTCTGAGCAAACCTGTTTATTCCACTGAAAATGGTGTTAATGTTTCTGTTAATACTTCTGTTCACATTTCTTTTCACAATGAGTGGCCACAGAGCTGGAAAGCTATCAGAAAAACCCTGAATACTTACCACTGACACAGCAGAACAGATTTACAATTGAACCTTCTCCTTAGAACAAAATGCATTTTTTCCTACTAAAAAGTCTTAATTTTGCTTCTGATCGCATAAAAAAAATAAGATACCATACTAATTTAATCAACTGAGACGTTCACAGGACAATATTTATACTTCAAATTTTCTGAATGCCATACTCTTCTGGAAGAGAAAACTGAATCAATCCTTTACCATGGGCATCATCCTACAGAAGTAGGCCAGCAAAATGTTTACACAAAAAAGTGAAGTCAATCTGAGTCCTTTTGGGGTGAAATGGTCATTATGTGAAAAGTTAGAGCAAGTGATGCAGATGGCTATAGGCAGAATGGGAGCAAGATTAGACAGATGGGAAACCATGGCACTGGACAAATACTGAGCATAAAAAGGGTTGAAGCCACTTCCCCTCCCCCAGCTCGGAATGAATGCATTCAGGATATTTTTATCCAACTATTTATTGTGCTCTTTTGCTCCATCTGCTGGCTCTGCAGAAGCAGGCAATGCATTCCACACCTATTATAATAATACCAAACAAAAAAGTGAGATAAAAATACGAGTGAAAAAAAATTCACCAGGGTCAATCTCATCTCTTATCCACATATTGTCCTTATATCAAATTGTCTTTTCTTTTACTTGAGTTACTTCAGCTTTGTGGGGCATTTTCCCTGCTATATGCTATAAGCCTAAGATGCATTTGGTAATTTAAATTGTTATGCAACAGAAAAATGTTATTCTGAGTATGAAGAGTTTTTAGAGTTCAAATTCCTTTATTTCTCGATGAAAAACAAGAAGTGGAAGGATTTTCTTACACCTAAAACCACAGTAAATGTGTGTACAAATAGATTATCCATATATAGATTTACATGGACACAGGTGCTTATTTAATAAATCAAATTATATTAAGGAAAAGGATCTCTCCAGGGCATTTTTATTTGACCCCTAGAGGGAATCATTTCCCCACAGAATCAAAAACTGGGACTGAGTGGGAAGTAAAGGGAACCTCAGCACATCTACTACCTAGAGTAACACCCAAGCCACCCCTTTTGAAAAACCTGTAGAGCTCCTTAATCAACTTATTCCAGGTAATTGAACTCCAGGCACTGAAACAAACTTGCTGATAATGTGAAAACTACAGCTGAACAGCATTCCACACTCAGAGGTGGACACCAGGTAAACAAAAAGTGTGCTGCCCTCCTGCCACCTGCAGCTTATGGCCCAGGTGTCAGCAGGCTAAGATGCACAGGGGAAATGTGCACATCCCTTAAATGCCATTCACCCTGGTGGGAAGGAAGACATAAATTAATTGCCACACTGATAATTTTTTGGCTGCTCAAAGTGAAGCACATGCATAGCTATAGTAAGTAGGGGATTGCTGCTTGTTATTTAAGTCTGGCAATTTGATTTTTCACTTGACAAAAGCGCATTTAAATGTGACTAGATAAAAGCGTGGTAGAGGTTGGAAATTCTGATATTCTTGTGAATGAGAGGCAGAGGGAAAATATTCCAGTAATGCTGAAATTTTCTTCTTTTTATAATATGGATAAAGAAAAAAATAGGAGAGAGAATAGAGCCAAAATATAAAATCCATTTTTGCAATAGGACCTTAACTGAGATAGTAGTAATTTTTTATTATATGAAGCTCAGTATTATTCAAAAGTTAGTTCTCCTTCCAATTCAGGGCTTGTGGAATAAATGCTTGCTCTGCTCAGAAATTTTTCCCTTAGTACCTGATCCCTCTCAGAGGCAAGGAGCTAAACTAGCCAGTACTTTGGTTTGACATGGTACTGCCATTCATAACATTTTAATGTTCAAATGTAGCTAAAAGTTTAAGCTTCTGGGTTTTTTTTATTCAGATCATATTAGTCGATGCTTTCCTCAGTGGTAGGGGAATGTCTCTCACATCCTCTGATAGAGAAGTTTAAGATGCAGAAGCTGCCAAACAACATATAAAGAACAGCAATGACGTTTTTTGGAAAGTGAAAACAACATTCAGTATTTCAAATTACACTATTAGATGACTGCACAACTCAAATCTCCAAGAATATGCAGACTGTATAAGGTATCTTGGATCTATCTCTATGGCAGCTAAGTAATAACAGGGAATGTAAATCTAAAGAAATCAGAATTGTGTATCCGTTGTCAGTTTAGTGTGATTTCTAAAGAGACAAAAGTCTCTTGAATTTTATTTTTTAAAGCTATTACTGAGGAAAATATTAACCAACCCCAACAATTTGTTTTCAAATAATGCTTTTATAATGTGCCTAATTTTACACTTTGACAGCTTCCACATTATTCATCTAAGGTCACACAAGAACACTGCAAACAGAACAATGTTCCAGAGGAACACTGAATAACTGTATTGAGTAACAGCTGAAATGGAGTTGTTTAGCAAGGTAACAGAGCGTGGATGTGGCAGCACAACAGCAGAATTTGCCCCTTCCTGGTACCTGTTGTGTAAGGAACAAAATGGGCTCCATCCAGAGGAGCATTCCCACAGCACCTCCTCACGCAGCTGCAGGTGTTCCCAAACCCAATTGTAAATTAATTAAGGAGTGGTGGGGAGGGGGGGGGAGCGTGGGCTTGTTTTCATCTGTTCTTTACAGTCAGGGCAGCAGAGGATCTGTGCTACCCACCAGAGCCCAGTAATTCTGCACAGGGACAGGGCAGGGAGTGACCAAAGGGTGACCAAGACCAACGTGAAAAAAAATACAGAGAATCACAGAAAAGCTTGGAAAAGGCCTCCAAGATCATCCAGTCCACCTGTTAGTACTGCCAAGGCCACCAAAAAGCCATGTCCCAAGTGCCACATCTACATGTCTTAGGTATCTCCAGGGACTTGACTCCACCACTGCCGTGGGCAGCCTGTGCCACTGCATGACAGCCCTTACTGTGTAGAAATTCTCCATAATACCCAATTTCAACCTCCCCTGGCACAACTTGAGGCTATTTCCTCTTGTCCTGTCACTTGTTACCTGAGAGAAGAGCCAAACCCTCCCGGCTGTCCCCTCCTGTCAGGGAGCTGTGGAGAGCAGAAAGGTCCCACCTGAGCCTCTTTTTCTCAGGCTGAGCCCCCCAGCTCTCTGAGCTGCTCCTCATCACACTCATGGTCCAGACTCTTCCTTCCCCAGCTCTTCTGTGGACCTGCTGCAGCACCTCAATGTCCTTCATTTCATGCTGGGCCAAAAGTAAAAGTTGAATTTCAGTCTTCATTAAAATCTTTCATGTCTGTCCTCTGTTCCTCAGTTTCTCATGCTGCAAAAGAAAACCTCACATAACTTTTTATAAAATACTACATATACACTGCTTACTAACTAATTATTCAATACTTTTATTTATGCACATCCCTAAAATCCCTCTCTAGAATTTCAGCTGAAGGTATTATAGATGTCTAGCTTTGAGAAGTCAGCAAGACAGCAATTAGCTACAGGCTTAAATGAAGAGCAACGCATATAGATTCTATATTAATTAAAGACAACTCATTTCTACAAGTAAGGTTTTTTTTCCTCTTCCCTGCAAATATTTATGCACTCACTTAAAACCTGAGTGCAACTGTGTAATACAGCCAGCTTAAACAATACAGTTGAATGCTTGGTTAGAATGCAAAACCATATGAAATTAATGTCTGCAGTACTGAAATTTAACACACAATTCAGGGAAAATGCAGTAATGCCACAAAGCACAACTCCTTCTCCTGGGCCTCAGTACTAATTGCTTGTGGACCTTGCAAGATGTTAGAAACAACAGAAAATCACAAAGACTTTTCTCAGTGGAAATCATGAGAAAGATATCGTTTCTTCTGACCACAACAATAAATGCCTTTAAACACGCGAAGTCGTCAAAAGACTTTCTAAGCAACTCAGAAGAAATCACTTCAGACAGGATTGCTACTTTATATGTATATCCAGAGCCCTGCAGGCATACTAAAGTCAGATTTGTTAATTCTGCACTAGTCTGCTTTGACTTTACCACAGGGCTTTTGAAATGTTAAAAAAAAAAAAAAAAAAAAGGAGAGGTTGAAAACATGAAGTTTAAAGAAAACTCGTATTGCTTTATACTGTGAATATTCCCTATCAGGAGCTGGGGAAGTTTGATGTCCTTTCAGTTTTGTTTTGCCATGATCAATCTGAACAATTTTTCTCCTTTTTCCTTAATCCACTTCCATTTGCAGAACAGCTCAGCGGAGAACACTCCCCAGAACAATGGAAAATCACTGTGCACAGCCTGGGAACCTGCACATTATTGCACATGAGCCCAAAGCTTTTCTTAGGAAGAACATCAAATACAGATATGTTGTGTTTAGAAAATCCAGCCCTTTACTCATTGATGAAAATTAGCAGTGCCAGTGCTCCCAGTGAAACCTTGCATTTTCCACTGCAAAAGCCCAGCCCTTTTTCTCTGTGCCTCTAATGTCTGGACTATGGGAGGAAAGTCACCTGCAGAGCTAAGGTAATGCATGAGTCAAGGTTGGATACATCATTTATGCTGGAACTATTCCCTTCCTGCCTTGGCTCTCGACCTTTCTCATCCTCCAGACCTGGCTGCAGCAGCATGGATGTGAGTTTTTAGTGCAAACATGGTCTAAAACTCTTTGGTCCCAGACACAACACAACTAATCCTTATCTGGGAGTTGTCCTAAGACACACAAAATACTCATCTTTTCCAGTGTTCACAGCACAGGACCAACTGGCAGCCTTGAAGGACTCATCACCTACTGCTCTCAGCTAAGGACAGCCCTTCCTTGCCTGACCAAACTCAGCACTTGTAACACCTCACTCCTGAGAGCAGGTACCTGTTTTTCAAGATTTAGATAATTCCTAGAAAACACCAATGACACATCGAGTGGATTGACTCGTATCACAGATGCATGAGGTGTTATGTTCTTCCTTCTCCAGTCTGAATATGAATGAGGAATTTTAGATTATCACAATGATCTCAATGGGTAAATTAACAAGAAATAAAATTAGGGATTATCATGATGATTTAAATCAGTCAGTATTGGTTTTATCAATCCTTTTCCATCAAGGATTATCTGTCTATTTACAAATGGCCATCTCTGTGTCTTTGAAGGAAACAGACCTCACAGCCTGTCATTGAAAGTCCTCAGATGCATCCATTCATAAACACAGTTCAGCTTTATCCATATATCCAGCATATTTATCCTTGTGCAAAGGATCTGACCAAAGACCATTACTACTCACACGCATAACTAACACATGAAGTAATTCAAGGAAAATAAACTTCTGGAAGGTTCTTATCAGCAAGTTACTTCGATAGCTTTTACAGAAGAGAGGAAAAAATCCTGGGAAGGTACTAAGGGAAGTTTTCTCAAGTCTAGCTGCAAAGCTGGAGGCTGTGAATCTCATCTTGCAAAATTGGCAAAAACCTCTCCTCCAGTGCTGGGCCATTTGGTACAGGAACACCATCACTTTTATGAAAGTGCCTCAGTATCCTGAGAAACAAAGTCTGTATTTCTCAAAAGTGACTACTACTTGGGCCTGGAAGTGATAATAATCCATCCTCTGAAAAATCAGATACTTTCATGTTCTCACACAAACATAAAAGGTACCAAAATTTTCCAGTTAATTTTGAAAGTCTTGGCCCAGAGGTGCATTTTGGAGCTCTGAATACACCGTTCTCTTCCCAGCTTAAAACACTGTTTAATTGATTTAATAAGTAGTCTACTTCTCAAATTGCTGTAAATCAGAATGTACTTTTCTGTACTTCGCAGGATTTTCAGGTTTTCTAATGAACAGCATTTTAACAAGGTATTTTCACATCCTAACTCTTTCTCCCTTGACTTCACTACACACCAGACATCCCACTGTTCCAGTCCACCCAACAATACACCTGTTGTTCCCAGTACAACCGTTGGCGTGACTAACAAAGTCCTGCTGTTCACATTTCAGTTTAAAATGCCACATTCTGTATATCCTGAAATAGTTCGTTCTGATTTCAGAAGAAAAATACGTTACTTAGGGCATATGTAATAAGGAATCATCACAGCATTGCTCTCAAAAAAGCAACATTCATATTCTCACTATGTAGAGAGATATGCACTTATAAAAACTGCAGTCCAGAAAGGCCACAAGAAAACAAACTTCAAAATCTTAACTTTAGTAGAACCTTTTTGGTTTTCCTACAATAATCCATATCCAACAAAATACACTCATGCACCATCTAGGCAAATGAGAACCTCGCCTGGGCAATGGAGCTTAAACAACACCTAAACACACAGGGATGAGGCAGGCAGTGATTTAAACATCATCAGCAGTGCAAGGAGGGAGCTAAATTAACGGCCCCCCGTTCAAAAATGGAACTCATTATGAAATCTCAGTTAAAGAACAACTTGACTGCAGCCAACCTGACCATATCTCAAACCTTCTGTGTGAGCGTAAGTGGGAAAGATAAATCCTGGTACATGTAGAATAATACCGTGATTATTTATTAAAATGTGCTTCTCCCTATACAAATGTGTTAGAGCCATACTAGGTTCTTTCCTATTAGGTAAAACTAATTTATTTGGTATAAGGCAAATGGAGAAAAAATGAGACCATTTTAAAATTGCCTAAGGTCACTTCATGGGCAAAACAATGTATTTAAACTGCAGAGATGACAACATGCTTAATATGACTACACAGAAATTGCTTCCTTGATGACAATACATTAAAATCCTCATTGAATATTCATAGAATTTTTGACAAGATTGAGTGACACGTAATCCCAGCTCCAGCAAGCACCGAGTTGATAGTCTCCCTGTGCAAGGATGGATGCCACACCAGCCAGGTCATCTTTGTTCCTCCCAGGGCCAGGAACAGCTGCACAAAACATCCCCGCTCCCAGATTTTAATATCTCGTCAGGCTGACACAAATGGAAGAAAAGGAAATCAAATGTACAAAGCTCCTCTGTGTATCGGATGCCAGAGTGAGGAAAAGCCTTTATCACAACAGTACAATAAGTGAGTGGAAGAGCTGCAATTTCCTTATAGTGACAGAAAATTAGAGAAATAGCAAAGAAAAATCCTCTGAGTGACTTTCACTTACTAAGTTACGACCTCTGCATGATAAATAGGTAAGCAGAGTTTAAATGATGTGAAATATGTCAATTCAGAATGCATTAGGATGCCATTAACAGACAGCAGCTTAGACATCAAGAAAATATTAAGATGGATAGATCACTTAGCAACAATAGGACAAAGGGGGTTTTAATAAAGGCAGTACAAGACAATGCCAGACTAATGCCACCAACGATCCAGAGTGCCTTTTTTTTTGTCAGATGTGCACCAACGTGATAAAAACCAATTGTCATCGAGACAAACAAGGGTAGACTGTTGAAAAACAGTCAAGCCAAAGCCCTGTCTGTTAATCAAGTAAAAAACTTGACTGATAAATTCTGTACCAGTAATGCAAAGTGATTAATGCCATATTTCAACACCACAATAAAACTGTTCCATAATTTCGTAACTGCAGAAGTGATACACAATGCATTGCTTATGCCATCACTCTCATGTCAGGCAACATCTATGACAACTTCATCTGATACAGTTTTTGGATGACCCCAGGCCATAGTGAAGAGCATTTGTTTGGGAAACTGTATTGCTCCTCTTAGGGGCACTGGAACCTGACAGAAGTTTACAAAAGAAAATAAATTGCACGTAACTGTCTCACAGGGTTAAATTATATACTTATAACTGGTTTTTAAGCTGGAAAACAAATTAAATTCTAAAATACTTACAGAAATACCATGCTGGCATGAGGGACAATAAGGAAGACATACATGCATAACAATGCACAGTAACAAAAATGAAAATACAGAGAATTCATTTTCTCTTGTTTACTTGTAAGCCCCAGGCTGACATCTTTGCAACAGCTCCAGCCAGACAGTTGCACCTGGTACACAGAAAACTCTTTATTTTTTTGTCATTCCAGACCATTTACCTTTGATTTTTATACTGCTGGCTATTCACATGAGCATCTTATCTTCATCCAAAAAGCTGTTTGTACAAATCCAGAGATACCAGAGTGCCCAGCAATGCCCCTTAAAGCCATCACTTCCACCAAGTGCAGGGACATGACACACAGCAGTTCAGAGACTGTTCTTGGTTCTGCCTTCAGTCTGCCAGCCCCTTCCACTGTCAGTCAGCTTGATGATGTGAGTATCCATGTCACTGATGTTTGAGGATATTACAATTCCTCCAGAGTAAACACTTAAAAAAACCCAACAAACACCAATCAAAACAAAAAAGAACAATTCTTTCCACCTGGGTAATTTTAATACTGGAAATAAAAAAAATCAGTTGTGACACAGGAAGTGTTGAGGCCAAAGCTCTGCCATGTTTGAACAGGCAGTAACATCAGCAAAAGTAATGGGGGCAAACACTTTTGGACGTGGAGCTGCACAGCACAGCTGGCTGCAGCTGCAGGACCACATTCTGCCACGAACTCCCATGGAGAAGGGCAGCAGGATGGAGAGAGGATGGAGTCTCAGGAGCCACAACCCCTCTGATACACCCACTCCTTGTTTACAGTGACACTGTCTTATTCAGTAAGTTGAAAATTCTTTTTAAGTGAACAAAAAGAAAAAAAAGAAAAACAAACATTTGCCAAACCCTCAGCTACAAGTGACAGGCAGAGCCCAAGTACAGCAGCTTCTCCTGTTTTTTACCCCACTTACATGACAGCTGTGAGTGCAGACACCTGATAGCACAGATAATGACAGCCACACGCTGCTCTAAGCCATGTACCTTTCACAGACAAGCTGCTGCTTTCATTTGCTACAATCTTGCTCAATGCCTCACGCAGCCACAAACAAATAACACTTTTTAGGGAAATAGCTCCACGATAAAGGTAGGGAAGGGACTTCTGGGCTGCTACAGACTGCAGAGCTTCTGCCTCTGTTCCCAATTTTCTCTTAATAATTCTCCTGTCACAGCCCAGTCTCAGTTTCCACAGAGAGCATCCCCCAGAAGAGGGGCATGAACTGCACCCAGCTGCACTGCTGGGGGACACAACAGAGTTTTGTCATCAGCCTCTCCTGTTTCTCACATACTTCAAAGCAGAAACAGCTTCACTGGCTTAGGAAAACATCAGATTTTATGGTAAATCACAGAAGGGCTTGAGTTGGAAGGCAACTTCTCTCGTTCCAACCCCCTGCCATGGGCAGGGACACCTTCCACTAGCCCAGGATGCTCCAAGCCCCATCCAGCCTGGCCTTGGACATTTCCAGGGATCCAGGGGCAGCCACAGCTTCTCTGGGCAACCTGTGCCAGAGCCTCAGCACCCTCACTGTAAAGAATTCCTTCCTAATATCCCCTCTAAACCTCCTCTCTGTAGGTAGGCTGCACTCTGAGTTTTTGCAGAAGCTGGAATTAAACAGGCTGTAACTTTGCAACTCCTTTGATGAAAACTTCTTTTTTTCAGTATTTGAAAATTGGCCTTTTAGAATCAACTGTGGTACCTAATATTGTTTTGGTTTCAGTGTCCTTCACCCTTCTGGGAGCCTAAGAGAATGCTTTTAACACACTGCCCTGTGCTCCTACTCCAGAGGATGCTCCCAGGACTGGTTTCTCCTGCAGCAAGAGCTGGAGTTCCCACCATCATCCATCCAACTCCTTCTGGCATGCAGGCAGAGATGAGCTGTGGAAGATGAGGGCAGGCAGCACCTGAAGTAAACCCTCTGGAAAGTTTAAGTAAAATCAGTCCAACTACTTTTGAAAGTAATTTTCCCTCACCCCAGATAAAATCGGAGAATGGTGTAACAGAGATGAAAATGCAATGTTGCAGCTGGAAGTGCTTGCAGAATTAGAGAATGGCTCTGCTTAACAAAAAAACCCAAACCACCAACACTTGGCCTGTTCCTCAGAACTTGCTAAAAAAGGAAGATTGCTGAGAATTTTAGACAATTGGCCAGATTGCACTTAAAAGTTCAGAACTGCTTTTGCCTGGTATTTCACAGTGCTTTGAACAAAAAGCCTTCTGCAGCATGGGGAAGCCTCTATCCCATCCTTTCTTGGTTAAATTACACTGGGTTTGTTTCACACTTCATACATGCGTTTTTTTTTTTTAGTCTAACTTTCATTTCCCTTTTTTTTAATGTAGACAACACTGAAAATTAAAGTGTATTCAGGAAAGAGGTGTTGAAAGAAATAAACACAGGGGAATTTTGCAACAGCAGAGGAAATGAAAAATTCCTAGTCACAAGTACCTCAATGCAGCCCACTGCTGCATGGCCTGATGGCTTAGCAGCAACATTGTAAAAATTACTAATTTTCTTCTAATTACATCCAGTGTGTATTTGTACACTCTGAATCACCTTTGCAGAAGAAACAGGATAAATGTGGGAAAAAATTTATAACTTTATATTTGGCATGCTTCCAAAAAGAAATACATAAAATGCAAACCTCACCTGGCAGTGGACTTTTACACGAAGATTAACTCCACCACATTTAATATAGGCTATATTCTCAGCAATGCTTCTTGCATTCACTCAGTTTTAAACCTCTTTATTGATTAACTTCACTTTGTTTCATACATGCTATATTTTCAGCATTTTTAGCGATTTTTTTTTCACTAAAATTTAACCCACTATATCTACTTTCATATAAACACTAATTTTACTATGAACCCTAACTATAAACTAACACTATTACTACATGGTAATGCAGTATTAGATGTCACAAGTGTTTACCTGCTTCACTTCTCAACCTTAACTGAGCACCAACATTCATTTTCCACATTTAATAAATGTACTGGCTTACTTTGCTACCCTGGTTTATTCTTTCCACAAGGTGAAAGCATTTCCCCAGGAATTCCCTGAAGCCAGTGTGAACATTTGGGAAAAACTTCGTTCTCCTTTCGAACGTTATTTGGAAATCTTCCTCAGAAAATGTTCCTTTCCCCACTTCTGAGTACTTCACTCATTCTTTCCATTCTCGTCATGTTATCCAGGTACCAGGAATGTCTGGGAAGTTCTCAGGGCGCCCATGATGTCTGCAAGCCTGAGGGTCTCTCCTGGCAGAGCACATTTGGAAGAACAGACTTCCAAGGGGAAGCCCAAAGTATATTTTAGAGACTTCAACCAAGAATGCCAACAAGAATGTCAGTTTGTGCAAGCACGGGCACAGCACAACCAAGAGGCTCCGGAATCGCCCCTTTCCCGGGAAGGTGATCCCTGCCTCACAGGCTGCTGGCACTGCACCTTGTCAAAAAGACTTTTCCATCAAAGAATTTCAGAAACAGCATCACAGAAAATCAGAACCCTCTTCCAAACCTCTCTCCAAAAGCACATAAATTCCCTTTTAGCACCACTCACTCCAGGCACTGATGCTGAACTACACAATGTCTCCAGGTATATTTTAAAAAGCCCAAATTAACTTGATTCAGTAGCTGCAGGAGTTTTGCACTATTTATCCAGCTGCAAGGCCACTTGGATGATTTGCTTTTTTCTAAATCTGTGAATACTTTGTACCACTATTTGTTAAATGCTTGATAAAATAGCATAATGCAGAAGGTGATGAACTCTTGACACACCTCTGAATCTGTCACCTCATCCTTTATCCAAAGCTTTCTCTTTGATTCTGGCCATGAAATATGAAATATGCAGCAGATCTCGACAGATAACGCACTCAGTAGTCACCTGTGGCACATAAGCCATACAGTTCCAGCAAGGCAAAAAGGCTGATATGAGCTTTCACAGTCCAGCAGCTGCATTATTACTAACACATTATTAAACAGAAATTATTGATTTGCCTGTTCCATTTTAGTTGGAGCCTAAAGAAGCTAACAGAGAGCACAGCTGATGGGAAGGCGGTGGGCTCTGCTTTGTGTTTTACTTGGTTTAAAAAAAAAATCTTAAATATTTCCTTAACTCAAAATTCAAAGCTTCAAACCTTTAAACATTCACTATATAAACCAGTGAATTTTACGCAACTGAAAATAAGAACAAAGATGGATTTGAAAATTAAAACTCTAGAAGAAAGAGGAGCATAAAACCGTAAAAGTAGGACTTCCAAGTATTGTAAAGTGTGAGTTAGAAGTGCTCAGTCAGCTTTCTCTCTTTGTGAAAGCTCACAGGTTCACCTCAAGTAAGCAGAAAGTAACCAGTGAAAAAAACCCCCAACATTTCCCATAGGAGACAGGACTGGCATGCATTCACTTTCCTTTCAGGACCTCTAGTCAGGACCATGACAAGAGCAGCTCTCCAAATACCCCAGAACATCTTCACTCAGTGCTTGATGTCTGGCTGACACACTTTTTTAAAGCTTCACATTCAGAAAGTGACCCTTATTTTGGAAGAGCCCACAGCTTGCATGGATCCATAAAGAGTAGACAGGGATTATTTCACAACACATATATGTGGTGCCCAAAATACCCAACCCATTTCTCAGATTTGTATGTGGAGTCTTTTGCTTCTGGAGCTTCCCTTCAAGAGTCCATGCAGAAAAGAAAATTTCCGCAGATATGAAATTTTTATGCCTTTAAGACTCACCCCCAGGCTCTTCTTACACAGCTGGAATTTACAGATGCATGTCTACGTTCCCTGAATGGTATACATATATATTATGGCTGATCACCTACAAAATCCCATTATATCACTTGACAGCTTTCACATATTCATTAGAGAAAACCAACAACTTAGCCTAGAAAATTAACAAAAACATTTAGGAAACAAGAAAGAGAAATTAGTAAGCTTTGTCTAAGTTTTCTTGAGCAGCAGTAAGAAGAAATACTTCTCCAAAAGGAAAAAAAAAAGATATCTTGACTCCCACATATATTAAGCCACAAGCAGGTAGGAATAATTATAATCTGTTCACCTGTGTGTGTGAAACACTGAGATGTAAAAACAACAGAATCATGGCTTTGTAAGTCAGGGATGGAGAAAGTGCAAGTACTTCCACCCATTCCACAGGATTACATCAAATTTTTCAATCATCAGTTAAATGCATCATTCAACATTCCTATTTTAGTGTTTTCTGAGACAAGGTGATCTCTGCCAAGTATCTGCATCTTTCCTTTAAAATTACTTTCCAAGCAGCAGAAGAAATTGAAGTAAACTGAATGAATTTAAATTCATTATCAATTAAGTGTAATTTAATTCATGATTATTTCAACTTTCTCGTGAGAACTGGGAGCTGCAGGAGGGATGCATACCTGACTGATGGGACTTGATTTACTGCTGCTGCCACCCCAGGAAATCACATACAGCTATATATAGCTATCAGAAACCTCTCGGCCCAGAAAAAAGGATGTTTACAAAAACAGATTTTAAGAACATCTGCGTAAGAACTGAGCATGTGTTTCTAAAAAGGTAACAACATGCTGGCTTTTTGGAAGATAATTAGCATCCAGGATGGTTAATCAGAGAGGCTCCAGCTCACGTGACAGAGCTGGAAACCTAAATGAAAGGCAAGAAGCAGCTAATAAACCAGATGAGATCCTGATTAGCCAGATTTCAGAGGTTACAGGTGTCAAAAATGTTAATTACAGGTTTCTAAAATGCTTGTACCTGATTTCCACCTCTGTGAGCAAGCCAGTGAGCCAGGCAAGGTCTTGGTTTAACCAGGGGACGAGATAAGGAGGTGTGTCTGACCTACAGTCCTGAGAGAAATCCACAGCATCAGCCAGCCCTGCAAGGAGCATCCCACTGGCTCCTGCATTTTCCTGGCTTCCCACAGCAGCACTGCACAGGTTACTCCTCCTTTTTCTGCTGGGGAATGTGCAACAGCTTTTACCAGCATCGTCCTCTGCCCTGCCTCCAAGTAGGCACCATCCAGGTGCTGAGAAATGTGTTGCCATCATGAGTTAAACCGTAACTTTAAATAACAATTTAATACTTTGTTTTTACAAAACTTAATTTTAAAAATTTGTTCCCGACTAGCAAAGAAAAATTATATTTGCGTTGACCCAAATTCCTGAGGAGTTACCTATAATAATATATAATATAGGATAATGCCTAAATTAGCTACAACACACAGAACTGGCAAGCACTTGTGGGAGAACTGGAATGCCCAAGTATTTGTCAGAGACAACCAGTGGAAAAGGTGCCAGCACTCCACAAAGGAGAATCCCAGCAGAAAAAAGTTTTGCCCAGCCTAACTCAGCTGTGGAGTGTCAGAGGAGCACAGGGTCTCAGGGCAGTAAGAGGTGCAAGGACAGATGTGGAAAATCTGCTGTTCTTCATTCTTCCTGCATCCTTCTGAGCATCTTAATTCTACTTGCAAGAGCTGTGATGAGTGAAGAGGGTGGTATACATAAAATAGATTACTTTCCAGGGATTTAGAAAGAAAGCAGTAGGTATGGGTATGAGCAATCTGGTCAGGAATTAAATTTGACACAGAGCAGTATCAGTTATAACAAGGTAACATATGTGAAATTCATATTTGAAGATTATTAAGATCCAAAAAGGTCTTAAACATGAGACTTCTCCTCCTATTACTAACATTTTAATTGCTTTTTTTTTTTGAGCAAAGAAATCCTTCCCTTAGCACGCCTTTATTCAGGGTGCAGAAGCAGAGATTCCACGTGAGCATATGTTAGTTATAAAACAAGTTTTCCTAAAATTCACAAAAGAAAAATAGTACTGCAACTGGTCTCTTATAAAATACAAGAAAATATAAAAATTTTTTCAGCATCTGGAACTGCTCCACTCAGCCCCTTGGGGCTGCTCAGATATTCTGCTGCTATCAACTCCCCACTCAGGTCTAATATTTCAGCAGAAAAAACAATGTAGTTGGGAAAACTTGCCAGTATTAACTATAAACTCTACAAAACGAAAAGCAGGTTTTTCTTATTATCTGAGCTGTTACTCTTTTCAATTAGATGACTAATTGCATGACTATTCCTTTAAATTAGGTGACTTGGAACAAGAGCACTTTTAACCATAATTAAAAAAAAAAAAATCTCTTGATAGAAAGGTAACTCAGGTAACTGCAGTTCCCAACTTTAAAATTTGGTTTGACACAACTTCATCGTACTCTACAGGTGACTAAATGAAAACATTGATTAATTGAAATTTATCTTCCACATCAAGCTACAATCAGAGCAGCAATTCAGCTGCAGAGTTTTACTTGTAACAAGCCATGGTCTGGGGGCAGAATAATTTGTTTCCTATACTAAACTGGCTTTATAAATATATATATATATAATGGTTATATATTCTCATATGTATTTCTTTTTATACATGTGTGTGCACTTATATGCATATATAAAATATGCACGTATATAAAAGCTCTATACCTTTTTCTTTTGCCCATGGTGCTCATTTCACAGGACCGGCTGCCCTGCTGATGTTAACAGGATTCTAGCATCATAAATCAAGAAAGAATATGTCCTCCCCTCAGTCTATGGGCCACACCTGGGAGGTGTAAGAGCAGTGCCAGCAGGGCTGCAGGAGCTGCATGAGCCACCCAAGAAGCTGGGTTAGTGCAGACACAGCTCCTTCAGACCCAGCTCAGCACTGCCCCTGCAAGAGCCAGGCCATAATTTAAAACCAGCTTGGTGTGTTTGTGGGAGCTCAAATACCCAATAAAAACACCAACTGGAGATGCCCAGGAACTCTCCTGCACTGCTGCCAGCAGCACCAGCAAGGTGTTTTCTTGTGCTGTGGAGATCTCCTGCTAGATAAGTAAAACACTGGTTGTCTGCACTCAGACTTTCTGCAAACTTCAGCTGCATCTGGGCTTGCTTCACCACAAAAGGTGGGGTCCCATCAGCCAGACAAATTTATTACCCTGTAACTCTCAGTTCAGGTTTTCAGCTGAAATGGCTGGCAGAAAATTCAGGCAAAATTGCAAGTAAAAACTTCTGATTTGCTAACTGGAGAGAAGCATACAAAATCCAGAGCCTTGTTAAAACAAATTTTATGTAAGTTCTATGAAATCTATCATTCATAAACATACCCCTGCCATTTGTAAAATTCTACAGTAATTACCTGTAAAAAAAATTCATCTGCAATATGGAAAGGAGCATGGTTGACAAAGGACTTGCAATGTCTTTGGACTTATTTAAGAATCTCCTTGCTTAACAAAGGCTACCTTTTACTTAACAGTGTGTGCAGAACATGAAGGCATTTGGAAGTCTCTCACTTAGAATTCAATGGCAGGAACTGGCATTACAGAAATACATTTCTATTACCAGACATTTAATTTGAAATCCTTGCACTCATGAAGTATTTACTGCCACAGCACACAAGACATAAGTGCACTTTTCCAAATACAATCCCCTGTCTGATCTATAATTCATTTTTTATAAACTCTGTAAGTGCTGTAGTAATGCCATTCAGCAGCCTTATTTTCAAATTGAATCAAACTATGTACTACCATCCAGAAATAGTTTTGTGATCACCACTGCTGTCAACAGATCACTGAGTTCATCTGAGCTGAAATACAATGTCTCAAACTCAGCTGAAAAGTATCTTCCATGTGCCTTCTCCATACAGAACTCGGGCTGGATGATTTCTCTCTTTGTGTAAACAGGCATATATAAAACACACAAGAGTCTCTGGACAGAATTCAGGTTTATGAAAAGTTTTGTTTCTTTCCCTGTTCCCATCCTCTGGATGAGGACATTAAAAACATCTCTACCAATATCCTGTGACAAAGCTAAAAACCTCCTGTTTCTCTTGCTGAACCTCTTCTCTGAAAGTGCTAATGGGTAAAAAAGCAGAGACTAATTGAAATTGATTTTTGCTGAAGCAATTTTTACATCTACAAATTTTTCTAGGAAGAAAACAAAGAAGTCATTGGCAAACAGCACTTGAACAGCCATCAGGGATGGTTGGGAATCCACAGAAGAAGAAATAAGAACGAAAAAAAAACAGGTTTATGTTTTGAACAAATTATCATTTCCTAAAGAGAAACACACTGGAAATCAATAGTATTAAATCAAACAGTGGCAACCATTCCAAAATGTTTGCCAAGCTAAGGTGGTCTAAATGCCACTGCTGTGGGATCCTTTCAAGTAAGGTAATTTTTCCTAACATCCAATCAACCTCCAACACCAAATCAATTTCCCCTGGCACAACTTGAGGCCGTTTCACCTTGAACCACCACTTGTTACTTGGGAAAAGAGACCAACCCCCACCTTAGAGCAGCACACAAAATCAGAAAATTAATGGGGTTTAAGTAAGTTTCAATAATAAATTATTATCTGCTCACCCATTAAATAATACTGTCAAATAGTATTTGTTAGCATTCTAGGGAATGGCAGAATCCAAAGGGGCTCTGCTTCCAGGCACTGCTGCCCCATCAAGAGTGGAACAAAGCCTGGAACAGATAATATCTGCACACCAGCTACAAGGGGTGATGGAAAATACACCCAAAAGGATGCCCAAATAGTTCATTCCTACAGTTCATCTTAACTCAGCAATCTAAGTCCACATTCAATCACACTGAATCACCTGTCTTAAAAAATACACTATTTCCCTGTGTGGCTGCTGTTCTTTTTATTAACACAACTGCAGTCTCTTGTATTAGGGGTCCAGTTCAGGGCAGCACTGTGTGAGGTACAGGCTGAAGCTCTGCAGTGTAACTCCACAGCTTCAGGCTCCCTCCTGAAAATGCCTCCACTCCCTGCACTGCCTCATCTTCCTTGCAACTACAAGGAAATAATGGCATTTAAAGAAAGAGAGAGAAAATCAAGTGCCCGAGTGCCTGCAGGAGTATTTTTGGTTGGCATTTAGCTGCTGCTGGTTCCTGATGCCCACAGAGAGTGACAAGTGTAACTTGAAAATCGTAAGAGTACAAACAGAAAATCTTTTCCTGGCAAGCTGTCAAAAAAACCAAACACTACTGTACTGCACAGTAGAGTTTTATTCTGGGTGGGCCCTGGATAAAAGCACAGAAAAACTGAACAGTATTAACTTTAAAAATAGCTAAGAGAATCAGAACTTCATTTAATAGAAAAGAACTGTGAGAAGAGAAGGAAAAAATGCCTTGACTGCTCAGAATTTCTTTATAATAATTGCGAATTTTTACTGCAACTTAATTAAAAACCAAAAATAACCCCCATGTAACAGGTTTGATAGTGCTACAGAAAAAGGTCATATCTTTTGAATGTTTAGGTTACTTGCATTGATTCAGCTACTGAACAGAAATTAGGTCTAAGATCACTAGAACTTAGCACCATCCACCCAGAAATGGGGGAGTTTTTAAAAAATCTCCTCTTCCAAATGGTCAATCACTGTCTCAGAAACTATAACATTAAACCCATTTCAATGACGAGATTCTACACGATTAACAAAAAATCAAAGGTCCTGCCACAATACAGCTCATTTTTCCACTCAGGTGTGTTTTTTAAATATTAAAATGTAAAATATGAAAGACAGGTCCTTAGCATAAAATCAACAGTCACTACATAAACAGGTTGTTGGAAGAATTTAGACAAATCAGATTTGTGCAGGCAATGTATCTTTTCAACAAAAATAAAGTACCAAATATTAAATTAGAAGATGAATCAACTTCAAACTTCTCTAGCCAAGTCTTGCTTCACCCAGGATAAAAACAAGGAGGCACTAACAAAATGTACTACACATCCAACTAAAAAAACCAGGGGTTTTCCAATTGAATTAACAAAAGAAAGCGTAAAATGGCTTAGTGTACTTTTCCTTTGCAGGGAAGTTAAGGTTTTGGTAACTTAGGTCAATTACACCTTTAAAAAAAAACTCCAAAGGAACTAAGTTACATTGTGCCTCCATGACCCCCCATCCTGTGGAGTTGTAAAGCTCAGACAGGTAAAACCAAAGTCATGAGCACACCTGCCCTGTGCTCAAACCCTCATCTAATGATGGAGCTGAAACACCTGCATGGCCAGGCTGGACACAGGGCAGGACAGTGAGCAGGGTCCAGCACCTCTGGGCAGTTCCACGTGGACACCAGTGCCTGCACTGGGAAACAAGAAACACAACTGGTTATGGATCCACAGCTGATGATGTCCCACCCTTACTCATTAATTACGGCTACACAGCCTGTATTTAATTACCTTTTACAAGCAGGAGGCTCAATTAGATGAGTAAGGATGCTGTACAGTAACGCTCCGTTTATGCAGATTCTGTTACTATAAATCAGAAAATTAAAAATGTACATAGTGCTTATGATTCCTGATTAAGGCTTTGTAACAAATAAGAGCCGTTCCTGCTCAATCTCATCCCCATGTAGATCACGACCAGGACTCTCCTCAGTCAGGCCCCCAGCCCTGCGTGGGTCAGTGCTAATCCAGCAGAACACCAGTGGCCACCCCACTGACCCCACAGGGATCTGACCCAGATGGAAGAGCAACTCCAGGACATGTGAACACTACAGACCACACTGACAGGATCGACTGCTCCATCCTCTGCTCAGAACTTCCCACTGCGGTCCAAACCCAAGCCTGCAGAAGACAGGGCTTGCTTGCTCTCCTCAGTGCTGCATCCAGCAACATCCAGGAAACTCAGATTCAATCTCCTCTTCAGCCATAAAACAAAGAGGCAAGATACTGAAAAATGGAGAAACGTCAAGGAAATTCTGGTTTCTTCCTTCACCTGCACCAAGTCAAATATTTTCTGTATTTTACACACAGTGTTTTTAAGGTCTGCTGGAACTTGTATTTTTTTGATGCAAACTCTGCCAGTTGTTTGGAGCATGTCTGCTATGGCGCCACTACCAAGCAGGCTCTTACTAATCTAAGTTTAAGAAAATAAAGCACTTTTTTCTTCTGAAGTAGGAAAACAAAGAAACTTAATATTTACCATATGATGGTATCAAATGCAGAGAGGATAAATAAACCCCCACTATGCATTGATTCCCTTTCTGGGAAATTCAGCAAGGAGCATGGGACATTTTAGCAGAGAGGAAAATAAGTCTTTCCCCAAAAGGCAATAACTGGGATGTACATGGGGTCAGAGTTACACAACCCCAGCAAGCCGTGATTGATTTTCCCTCCAGCCAGGGAGGGCTGAGCATCCTGGAATGCCTCCATCCCCTTCTCCAGCTCACCTTCTCCAGCTAAAGCCTCAGGGAACTGCAGGAACGATGAATGGTGCTACTGTTTGGGTTTTAATTGGTGGGAAAAACCTTATTCCTTATTGCCTTTCTTTTTTTTTCTTTTTTTTTTTTTTTTTTTTTGGTTTTCAGTTACAACCACCACCACCAAGTAAGAAAATAAAACAACCCAACCTCATGACTTGACATTCTTTAAAACAGCTTTAGTTAAAAGTAAGGCAGTGAAACCAGTGCTGTGATACAGAACATATTTGCTCATTCAAGCACTGGGCTCAAATGCGCATTTTGCAATTCTGAGCTGGGCCTGCAGGTTAGTCCTGAAAAAAATATTTCAGCAGAAAAGCTTTTGGTAGTTTGATTTTGAATTTTAAAATAAGCCCGTTTTCCTCCCCGTCACAAAGAGAGCATCCACATCTGAAAGAAGTTATTTTCCACCCACGTAGGGATTCCACCCATAATAAAAGGTCACTTATTACCCCACTTTGTGAATACAAAAGAAACCTCCAGCTGAATGGGGTCTCCACCGAGGGGAACAGATGGGCCAGGGGTGTAACACAGCACTGCTGTATTGACTGGTGATGGAGCCGAAATCGCATCGCCATGGCAACCCCTGCGCTGCCTCCTCCCTCAAGACAACAAGAAATAGCTCGCCAGAGGTATTTTAAGAAACCCATAAAAAGAGAAAAACTGTGTTTCTTGCTTTCCAATTATTTAAAATGTACCTACAGAAGGTGCTTTCAGGAAATGGGTGGATGGCATTCGCTTCCACGAAGTGAAAAATCGTCTTTGCCTGTGCTGTAGAGACTTGCAGTGAATGCTGGGTCCTGATCAGCCTTCTAAAATGTTAGCTCCAAACTTTATAGCCCTTCCACTGAAAACCTTTGTGCTGATTTTCTGGTATATCTACTTTGGGGTTTTATTTTCCTAATTAGACAGAGAGCTGTCTGAAGCAAGGTCTAATGAAATCTAGCCTGTTTCTTCTCTGCAAAAGGCCGCAGGTTATACCAACTTGAAATGCTCACATAGTTTTTGGTATCTTTATTGCACTTAATAATACTAATTCTAAGGACCATTTTTGCTTTGCAAAAATCCCCTTATAAGACTGCATAAGGAAAAAAAAAAAAAAACAACAAACCAAGACCAAACTCCCCAGTGTGAGGGAGGGAATGGAAAGCAGGTGGGTGCCAGTGAACTCCTGACTTCTTTCAAGCAGGATATCCCCAAGCTTTCAAACAATAATAAACATTTCATTCTCCAAATACAGTTCTCTGAAGTGCTTGTTTCCTTCCAACTGAAATTAATTGGGTTTTAATTTTTAGGAGAAGATTCCATGTCAAATTTCAGACTTGGTTACAGTGACAGACGTCAGAGACATTAAAACTGTGAGATATCATTTACAAAAGGACAGATCTCCAAATGTAAACTGCTTACTAAGTGGTCCTGGTGAAACTCTTGCACAAAGCTTATGAAACTAATAAACATATTTGATTTTCATAGCATTACCTCAAAACACCAAGAACATAACCCAAAGCAGTTCCAGCTGTTTCATGTATACTTGAATAATTTTGGAAACTTTCATTTCTGACGCATCCCTGAAGGGCCCCACTTGGATTATAAATGTTTTTGTTTTGGTTGGCAGAAGACCCTGTACAATCTTTGATTTAATATCAGCTTTAAAGCAATAATAAAAGTAATAATCTCACTCACATGCCAAACCACCCATGCTGCCGTGGACCCCAGGGGAGGGACTGGCTGTGGGAATCCTGCTCATCTGTTCCCATTGTGTTTTCTTAACTCTGCAAATATGAAAATGCTGTAACGGAGATTTCCCTGCCCCAACGTCTGGGCAGCTGAATTCAGTAGCTTTCAATTAAGCTTACAATTAAGTAATCCCAGCACTGGCACAGTAGGTTGTGTGCAGCTGCTGCAATTCAGCGTTAAAGACCAGCCAAACTACACGTGATTTCTGAATATTAAGGATTTTTGGGGAATAATCACGAAGCTTCCCAAAGTTAGGTACAGCAGGCAACAGAAACAAGTTAAATACCTTGGCTGTTCACTTCTTTAATTGTTAAATTCTGAAACTCAGTGGGGTTCTATCCTCACGACTAGGAATTGGCAGTATTTAAAATGCATGTGATTTTTGTAGGCTTTTGCTTGCTTCTTTTTTTCTTAAGGTTCTCCTTTAAAAAAAAGTCAAAAAGGCAGAAAATCTCACTCCAGCCCTTTTCTCCTGCTTGCCACTGCACAGCTCACTCACTCTTTCACCTTTCTTGTTTCTTATTTACAACACACACTTCAGCTCAAAGCATTTCCACTCCTTCCCACGCAGAACCCACTGGATGATGCTCCTCCACTGAGAGCTCCTGTGCAGGGAGCTGCATGTGACAGGACCTTTACCTTCTACTGCTAAAAAACATATGGTTCCATCTCCAAACTCCTGCACACTCATCCCATTTTCTCCAGGCTGTGTTAGTCATCCTCTCCACACCCCTCAACACTGATAAACTGAGGGATTATTCTTGGGGATAAACAGTATCACCTCATATCTCGCTTAAATTTATCCAGTTTATGATACCTTGGAGATTTTTTTTGTTTTGATATTGGATTAGGCAAGTGTGTCTCTTCTGTCACTAGTGACATGGCCGTTAAATCATCCTTGTCCATCTTCTCCAAAACTTTTCCCCACCTGATGGAGGGACCCAGCTCTCAGTTCCCCTGGAGCAGCAATTCCCTGTGCCTGAAATGGGAGTGATACCTCATTTTGGCCATGGCTCTGCAAAGGCAGCTCTGGAAGTCCATGCTCATCTGCAGAGTTGACTCACCACTGCATGTATGACATTGCAGCTTTTGCTTTTGTGCATCTGGCTTCATCCTCCAATTTATTCAATCATATATTAAAATAACCCCATAAAACCAGGTGATCCAGAGCTATCTATGCCTATGATTTCCTGTCTTCAGTAATCTCCATCTTTGTCTCAACAACAAACATCAATGATGTCTTTACAATCTTTTTTCCACATAATGGATAAAAATGTCAGCAAGGATTAAGACAAAAAATTCTCTACAGGACTCTGGTACAAACTGCCCATTTTTAATCCACTTCATCTTTAGAGTATTCATTTTGCATCATTCTCATTTTCTACTTAATATGTTATATGGTATCAAGTCAAAGGTCACAGAGAAACTTGTTAAATCAACACTATCACCCTCATTTAAAATAATCCCATAAAAAGATCCTGCAGTTTGACAATTTATATACTATAAATCACTGCAGACAACTTAATTTTCTACAGTTTCAACCCACACTGTTGTTTTTTTAAGCAAACTATTAGTGGAGGCAAAAAGAAGTTGTAATCAGCAGAAAGTAATTGACACCACACAAAACAATTACACACAGCCTTTTGAAGCTAAACCTGAGAGTTAAACTGGACACCACTGAAACCAGGTGCTTCGAGTTGCAGCAACAGCATCATTTTAAGAACATCTACCTCAGCCAGTAGCTCCTGATGCATCATCAGCTCCTGATGCACCATTCACATTCCTGTCACTGCAGGAGCGTCTTCAAAAAATTATATTTTCAAAATAGATATTTTCACATTTCTATTCTTCAGATTCCACCTTACTGACTGAGAATTTTTAAAATGGGTTTGACTTCACGGAGGAAGAGAAATAAACAATAATATTCCCAGAGCTCTGGTGATATAAAGATATTGGTACAATAGGAAAGTCATTTTGTCACTATATTGCACTGTGTAAATAGAAAACATAATTAATAAGGACAGGCATGTTAATTTTGATTCCTTTCAAAACCTGCAGGCAAGGGGAGGAAGAGGGGGAATGACAATATTTGGCAACAGCAAGACAAACACTTGCAAATGAGACTTTTTCAGCTCTCTTAACCAGCTTTAGTAACAACTCAGAATAAACTTATAAACACTTTCATATCCCTTTAGAGTGCTCCATTTAAATAGCGTATTCAATCTAAGTCATATGTACCATTATAACAATGCTCTTTTTGCCCTCAATATGAATTAAGACTATTAAATATGCATGGGAAATAGTAGTCCATGCTGGGATGTTTCCAGAATTAAATTCCCAATAGGAGGGGGTTTTTTTGTTTTTAATTTTTGGGAGTTCTCTGGTTTGTTGGGTTTTGGTTTTTTTGTTTGATTTTTTTCTTACTTGAAGCCACAATGATATTCAAAACTAGGTCAAGCATACAACACCCAACAAAAGTAAAAGGATCTGCAATTTCTTGAATTTTTTTTTACAGTATCTTCCTTTAAAATTTACCATTAACAGATTTTCTGTTTCCTTTGTGAAAAAGACAAATACAGATTTCTCTGTTTGCCTGAAAACAAGCGTCCACAAAAATAAGGTAACTACCAAACCACAGCTTTATTCCTGTCCTTGAGGTGCTTTACTGCTCTGACATTACATTTATTATCAAGTAAAGCCACCCAAACTATATGTGATCTAAAGAGTAACTCACTGAGCAAAACAGAGAATTTCTAAGAAAGTAAGAGCAACCAATTATCCCATTTTTAGGGATAAATTTAAATATAAAAATACACAGGATTCTGGTTTGCTATACGTATGACTAAAATGGACATACACAACAACCTGAAATTGTCAGCAGCTGTCTCTTCCTTTGCATTTATCACTTTCTAAATTCTAACAGATGCCAAAGTCAGCTTAAGGGAAGGAGGTATTACCTTCCTCTCAGCAGTTCATAAAGCCCCTGATGTGCTTGACCCCACCCATTTCCCCACCTGAGGGCCAAATACTCTGTTCCCAGACTGCTGCACAATGATGGGACAGCATCCTCTGCCAGCAAAATCGAGGAACCAGCCAGCTCAGTTCCTAACAAACCTTCCCTCCATCCCCATTCTAACACTGGGTAGACAACACAGTGCTTTCCAATCATTCCAGAGACCTCCATCCTTATAAAAACTCACATTTTCACCTTGTAGTGTAACACTAATCATCATCTTTGCAAAAACCTGCTTGCTGCTGGTTATGACTCGCAGATTTCCTGCATTTACAGCTTTTCAATGAACAGTGATTTACCTAACTAAAAGCACATTTATCAAGACAAACTCAAGTGTAAATCTGAAATTTAAATTTCATCTCTCTGATAAAACGCTGCAGCCAGATCAAAGAAATCAAAGCAGTGGGGTTGCTGCAGCACATGAAAATCACCAAGCCCAACTTGAGAGCTGTGGAAATGAAAAGCTGGGATGCTTGGGGGAGGAACTGACAGCACCAAGAAGTGAAACCTGGCAAGGAGGAGACGTGATCACCCAAGAAACCACCTTCAGCCTCTGTTGTAGATACCATAAGGATCTCAACAAATAAGGGCTCGGAGAAAAGGAAATACAGGATCAGATCCACAGAGCCTGGGTAGAGGAACCTCAGTGGTGAACCTTGGTTTCAGTCAAGTCTGTGATACATGAACCAGAGATCTCTGGTTGGTAACAGGGCAAAGTAAATATTAAGAGTGATTAATAAACAAATGCCAGTCTACTAAACTAATTGGCAATGCCAAATACCCACAAGTGGCTTTGGATCCACACACCACCAATGACAACCAGTGGAACAGCAAAAACCTGTGAAGAAACAGCCAACAAAGGATTAAGAGAAAACCTCAGCATAAAATCTTCGAAAAACTTTGCCTGAAATGGAGATCAAGATCATCTGGTCCAAGCCAACCTCCTTCTCAATACAGAGATTTGTACAATACTACTTCCTAATGATTTGGGAAATGGATGGTCAAGAAGCCCAGGGAATGCCATGAAGCTACAGTATCACCAGTGATGGATAGATGCTGCAACACAAGTAACTAGAAGACCAAATCCAAGTTGAGGTCAAGATTTATTAACAGCTTGTGATGGGAACAGTGAAGAGATGCAAAACCATTTACAATAAGTAAATAACCCAGTGTGGACGCCTTGAGGCACTGGAGAAGTGCTGGCATTAAACAGGATGAGGAAGGTGACAAACTCCTGATAGTCCACCATGAGATCTGGTTGATCAAGTCCAAAGTAGATTTGCAAACCGAATAAACAAAATGAGGAATTGGGCAAAAAATGCTGAATTCCTCTGTAGGGATTGACATCCTCATCTCTGAAAAATACAACAGTGTTGTGATAAAGCTAACAAAAAAAAAATGCACTGATTTAGAAGTATTTGTGTTGAGCTGTGCATCCCTGGTGTTAAAAAGCCAGAACTGCACCATGAGGAGCCTGTATCAGTTCTCCTTTTATCTCAGTGTGTCATGCATTGAAATGAAACTCAAAATTCAGGTTTTCTAAGGGACCAGGGGACCAGCAATGCTGGATGAGCACGAAGGGTTAGTACTGGGCCAGGTGGGAAGGCAGTGAACTGGAGTTTCCAAATTCAAGCAGTCATTTCCGAAGAGTGGACCTACATCCAAGACAAGCCTGGTTCAAAGGCTCCCATCAGACTGCTTCCACTGTGAGCACGTGGGAATTCAGAGCCTGGTTCCCCTCCTGCAGCCCGAGGGAGCAGCAGGAGCCTCCTGCCACTGCCAGCCAAAAAGTCTTTCACATTAGGACAACCTTCTGTCAGAATCCTTTTGGGACAATGACAGATAATCACACTAAATTATGAATAAAAGAGGCAATGGCTTCTTTCTGGAAAAGCACCAAAATTGAGGGGAAAAGGCTCATGAAAGTATTTCTGACAGACCTCTGAAAGACTGTCTACAACTTATCAGTGAACACATCTTGGCATGAAAAATTAATTATTCCAAGAGCATTTGATATTTTGATATAATTTACATATTTATAAATGTGATGCAAAGGTACATAATGTGAATTTATAGAAACACACATTTTTACTAGAAGGGCACAGAACCAAACTAAAAGGGAACAATGGACAAGATGTAAAATACAGTTGTTATTCCCGTGCCTCTTGCAGGGGTTTTCCTGATTCATGATGAAAGTATAAAGCAACACACGTATTTTATTCATTAAAATATATTGCTGATAAATCTTCAGTGACTTTCAATGGCAGTTCCACAACTCCAAAAATCACTTGGAGTTTTAACTAATACTTCCTCTCACTGCAACCTGACTTGCTTCAAAAAATTACATTATAGTTACTCAACACTTCTTTAAGCAATGAAACCCAGACAGAAATCTGTTTATTGGTATCCAAATCCCCATATAGAACAACATTCAGTATTTCCTTGCAACTGGCCCTACAATATACAAGCCCACAGCACTATGGAACAATAGGACAATATATTTATTGCAACCCATCCAAAGTTTCTTGACTGCTGATTCCATATCTGGTTACCAGTGTCCTGTGGAACGTTTATATAAGATGATTGCTTTTAATCTTTCTGTATTTGCTTCAGACATGCCCTGACAACCACTTAGAAATGTGGTATTTTCCTGACAAAATGAATCATTTGTCTTCTACCACCAAGTTGCAGATCTTTGTTACAGAAATAGAAAGGCTAGAACATGCCCTAGGAAGTCTCTTTCTCTGCTTTGAAATTATAGGGAGCAGACATATTCAATTTGAAAATCCTGTGATAAAAAAAATTAAAATTAAAAAAAGTGGCACAATTTCCTGAAGCATGAGCTCATAATGGGAACAACATACTGTGACAAGTGGATTGCAAGAGGAAAAGTACAGCATGGAATTGCAAAACTCCTTTCTAAGTCAAAGTACTGACACCACATTCTGCTGAGAAAATCTTTTGTGCCTCCGATTTAATGATGAATTTCGTGTGATTTCTCCTGGTTGGAGGAATGGAACAGAACCAAAACCAAAGCACTGTCCTGATGCGTTAGCATTAACATCTCCTTTAAGAAATAAACTTCATGTCTTTGATTGTTACATAAAATTCTATTTTCGGCCTGAACAAGAGAGAGAAAAAGAACAAGAAAATAACCACAATTATTGTCAAACCAAGAATCCATTACAGGTCTAAAATCAAGAAAGATAAATCCTTTTTAAGGAAGAAAATACTTCCATTTCCAGCCCTACATTCTGATTTTCACCACCTCTGCTTGGCAAACTGGTCAGAGCTAAACTCCTCCCTCCCCAATGCATCTAGAACACTCTCACCCTCCTCAAACTCGTGTCCTTCACAGTGTTAACCTCTTCTGGCTTTTTACAGCTCTGACCTTCCCAAGGCTATCACTTCCTAACTCTTATTTTCTGACATGTCTTTCCTTCCCAGAAATGAGCCCTCCTCCTCCAACATCCACCCAGGTTCAGATCCTGCTCTTTCCTCAGCCCATACTGTTCAGTGACCTGAGCAAACTGAACCACTCCTATGCTGACAGCTCACACTCTGAGTTCCTCCAAGATTAAACTACTATTAAATTTTGCAATGGTGCAGAATATGCATTTGGTCAAGACCAAAGCAAAACTATCACTTTGCTCTCCATCCTCTCTGGAGACCTCAGCCATCTAAAATTTTCCCCTCAGCAGACAATGCCATTAGTTCACTGCTTCATAGCAGAGCATCAACAGAAATTTGTCCTCACTCTTCCTGAGCCTTTTTGGACAGATCTAAGTTGTGCTGTTTCTACTCTGCAAGTTACAAAAATGAGGAGGAACAGCATCTTCTTACGACCATGAAGTCATCGACTACGGTTTTCCCCAATGGCCTTTATGAAAACCACAATCCACCAGGCTTTTGCCGAACACTTGGTACTCTCCTCCCTTATTCTTTTCATCATCTCTCTCTTTAAGCCCCTGCATTTTAATGGCTTTGGCGACTCAGGCACAACTGAAGGGGTTTTTATTTTTCCCATCTGTGTGTAAAAGATGTACTTGCAGTTGCTCACCTACATTTGGTTTACTAAGGATACAGATCACTGTTTTCCAGCTCACTATATTCATCTTCCAGCTTTCTGGCTTTTATACACTGCATTATTTCTACATATGTCATCTTTTATCCCCTTGACAAAAAAAATCGCCCACTGATGTCTCTCTGTTAGAATACAACAAATCATAATTATTAGTTAACAGTATAAATGTCCACCACAGGACAAAAGCAAATCTGGAGCCTTTTCTGAAAAACCCTTTGGTTTAGAGTTGCTTCCTACTTCCAGCCTATTTCATCTACCAGCTGAAATACAGAGTGACCTCTCCATATGGCACTTTCAACATATGGAAGAAAGATACAGATGCACAAATGTTTTGTCTAAATCATGGAGAAATTGGAAAGCATCCTTCAGTTCCAGTTTATTGTCTTTGCATTGATACCGTAATTAGAAAAATTAAAATGTTCCAAAGTTTGTGTTTGATAATAACTAACATTTCTAAAGTAGTTTTTCAGATGCTCTTTTGGAAAAAAAAAAAGGGCTATATACATCTTCAGTATTAAGCAAAAGGGTCTTTTGTGAAGAAAAATACCAGTTACTGATGTCTCTCCAACAATCAAATGTGCCCCTGTGTGGGCTGTGCACACTCATTCTCAGAACAGACCTGCTGATGACAAACTACTGCTTTCAGAGAAATTAATTTTTTTCCTTCCAAATCCTTCAGAAAGTTGAGTTGGTTTTTTTTTTTAGCAATAATCACAAAACATTTCAGATCATGTGAATAAAGTTCTCAAGTTATTTAACCAAAATAACAGAGACATAACCACAGAGAGAACAGTCTTTATATTTTCATGGAAAGGACAAAGGTTCAATACCATAAAGTTCAAACCCCTATGGAGAAAGGGCAGGATGAAGTTTACTAATACATCCTAAAATCTGAGACATAGACTTGATCTAAAATAAAAACCCAATCCCCTCAGGTGCTTCTGCTTCACCCTCTACATTCAAGAGCTGAAATCCCAAGATGTACAAAGCCAGCTATTCTGTAATATGCTGGTACCCACAAGCACTTTTATGGATCTAAAAGCATGAATTTACTGTTTCTCTGGAGGCAAAAAAATAAGATCATCTTCCCAAGGTGTTGCACTCCCCCTCTGCATCAGGGAGTGCCCTTCCCATACATTGCCCTTCTTCTGCAAGCACAGTGCCCAACCTCACAACCAACCCATCTCCAGCAAGGGATGCAGGTCACTGATCTCCCAACAGCTGGTCCTGAAAGGCCACAGCTGGATGAAGTGAATCTTTATGAGCAGCCAGGACATGCTGCTCCCACCAAACAAATTTCTGAAGTGGCCAAGTTGAATGTGTCATAGGGATGTAAAAAGCTCCTGTTCAGGCATTCCCTCCTCATCAAGAGAAAAGCTTTTCTTGCAGGCTCTGGTGGCAGCACAAGCAGGTGATGTTGGGTATGTGTAATCCAAGCACAGAGACTGCTGGGAATATTCATCCAAGGGGCTCCCCCTGTTCAAGAGCAGATGGGACACACCAGAATTCAGAAAGACCCATCAGGGCTTTAGGAGCATCCAAAAATGCGGCAGCATCCCCTGACCAGGACACAGCAACTTGGCTCCAACAGGAAAAGAAAAGCAAATAAAACTGAACTTCGCAGATTTGAACGCGAGTG